>NC_137080.1:4970407-5232907 GCF_951640355.1 Cnephaeus nilssonii | reverse complement strand
CCGCTGGGTCCCCTCAGCGTCACTCCGGGCCCCTGTTCCCACAGACAGACCAGGCAGTGACATACACGGGAGGTCCGTGGGTGCTGGCACGGTGGTGGGTGTGCAACGCTGAAATGAGACATAAATCGCTAGTCCTTAGTGACGCGAGCTTCCGGGCCCACTTGGGAGTGCACATCCACCAGGTGGTGACGGTTGCCTAAGGGGAGTGTGTGGTTATTCCTGGGAAAGCACATGCGTGCGACTTGCCTTTGTGTGAATTTCAGAACTACAAGCGCCACATGGACGGCATGTACGGCCCGCCCGCCAAGCGCCACGAGGGGGACATGTACAACGTGCAGTACGGCGGCCAGCAGCCCGAGATGTACAACCAGTACGGCAGCTCCTACTCGGGGCCCGAGCGCAGGCCCCTGCAGGGCCAGTACGCGTACCCCTACGGCAGAGAGAGGGTGCAGGGCCCGGGGCAGATGCCGCCGCACGGCATCCCCCCGCAGATGATGGGCGGCCCCCTGCAGCCGGCCTCCGGGGAAGGGCCGCAGCAGAGCCTGTGGGCGGCTCGGAATGATATGCCTTACCCCTACCAGGGCAGGCAGGGCCCCGGCGGCCCCGCCCAGGCCCCCCCCTACCCAGGCATGAGCCGCACGGATGACATGATGGTCCCTGACCAGAGGATAAATCACGAGAGCCAGTGGCCTTCCCACGTCAGCCAGCGTCAGCCTTACATGTCCTCCTCGGCCTCCATGCAGCCCATCACGCGCCCGCCTCAGTCGTCCTACCAGACGCCGCCGTCACTGCCAAACCACATCTCCCGAGCGCCCAGCCCCGCCTCCTTCCCGCGCGCCCTGGAGAGCCGCATGTCCCCCAGCAAGTCCCCCTTCCTGCCCTCTATGAAGATGCAGAAGGTCATGCCCACCGTCCCCGCGCCCCAGGTCACGGGGCCGCCCCCCCAGCCGCCCCCGATCCGAAGGGAGATCACCTTCCCGCCTGGCTCCGTGGAAGCGTCCCAGCCGGTCTTGAAACAGAGGCGGAAGATTACCTCGAAGGACATCGGTAAGCACCCAGGCTCTGCGCCGAGGGCGGGCCCGGTGGCCAGCATTCAAATCTTAGTTCAGATGTTCTTCCTGTTGATCTCGAAGGAGTGAGACGCCCGTGAGTAGACTGTCATGTTTCAGAGAGGAGCCATAGTTGGTGGTAATCCCCTAATTGAGCTGAAGCCGCGCCAGGGGAAAGCCTGGGTGACAGGCATGTTTGCCACGGCAGCGGTGCTGTGTGGGAGGTGGCTGGGAGAACAGGGCATCCCCAGTGGCTGTGGACTAGCTTCTGGCCGAAAGATCTGACCTGAACCAAGCACTTCCTCTCTGCGCCGCGTGCTGGAAAGCTGTGGGGCCTGAAGGCAGAGGTGGGCGGGGTTCCCTGGAGAGCGGGAGCTGAAGGTGATGTGTAGGCAGACAGGGATTGCCACCTGTGGGTCCTGAAGGTGATGTGTAGGCAGACAGGGATTGCCACCTGTGGGTCCTGAAGGTGATGTGTAGGCAGACAGGGATTGCCACCTGTGGGTCCGAGAATCGGAGGGCGCCGGACCCAGCCAGGGGCTGCTGCAGTTATCCCTGGTGGGCTCGCTGGTCCTGCTGGGCCCCCGAACAGGAAGGGGACACCGCTGTCGGGGAGCACACAGTTTCTCTGCGTTCGTTTTTAAGCACTTCAGCACAGCAAAGGGAATTAAAGATCTTGATTATACTAAACGATTCTTTTCAAAAACCTCAAAATCACTTGACATGAAATCCTATTCAAAGATTAGAAAAAGGTTAAAGCTGTTCCCGCGCATTGGACTGTGAGGCCCCGTACAGAAAGGGGTGCGGGGGGCGAGCAGAGACACAGACACAGCACCATTTTGTATGTGGAAATAGACGTAAGAATGTGCACACGTGTTTGTGTGTTTGTGTGTGTGTACACGTTTAAATAAATATTTAGATTTATATAAAGTTTCTTAGTACATGTTATACCAGTATTTGTCTGTAGTCTAGAGAAATTTATGTTCGTTTTAAAAAGGAAGCTTGCTTTTTCTATGATAAAAGTAATATGTGCCTATCTTAGAAAAATTGAAAAGGAAAGGAAATTAAAATAAAGGTGGAAACCACAGTCGCCTCCTGACGCGAGGCTGCCGTGGCACCTGGCGTGGCCGTGGCCGTGGCCGTGGCCGTGGCTGTGGCGAGTTCTGGCTGGGCAGGCCCGCTCACCCCACGTGCCCTCGCAGGTTCCTGAGATGGCCCCCGACACTGACAGGTGTGGCCTCCTTCTCTAGCCCAGCTATGGCAAAGCCTGCGTGTGCTTTCTCACGTGGCTCTGTCTTCCTCGGGGACAGGAATGGGGAGGACACAAGTGCGGCTCTATTTCCCAGCCCCCAGCTCAGGCTCAGCTCCTGAAAAGTCTGGACCATCAAAGCACTGGTGTCCACAGCGTGTCCTGAGGGCCAGAGCTAAGGAACAGGGACGGCACGGGAAGCCAGGACTTTGGTTGGGATTTACGTTTGGCTTATATTCTGCATACTTGCCAGCCTTCCAGAGACCCCATGTTGAGACAGTTGTGAATGGAGCAGGCAACAATGACAAGTAGCATTGTTTGGTTTGACTCAGTTATTGAAACTGCTGCATCTGTTGGGGGTAAAAGAAAAAGACGGGGCTGTGCTGAACCACAGCCTCCTGGAGAAGCATGTGGGCTCCTGTTTAACCCCAAAGCGAAAGGCCTTAGAGACCAAAGTTTCTTAGCACAGCCATCACCTCGCTTCAGATCTGGAAGTGATCATGTCGAACAATCCCTCAGAACAGTTATTTAAAGCCAGTCCTTACCACCATTTCTTTTCTCTTATTCTTTGTTATTTTCTATTCTTTCATGCATGGCGTTAATACTGATCACATCCTGTTCTTTCCCCGTTTTCAGTTACCCCGGAGGCGTGGCGTGTGATGATGTCCCTGAAGTCAGGTCTCTTGGCTGAAAGTACTTGGGCTTTGGACACTATAAATATCCTCCTGTATGATGACAGCACTGTCGCTACGTTCAATCTCTCCCAGGTGAGCCAGCGCCAGTGGAGCCGAGGACCGAGGCAGAGCACGGAAACCGAGGGGTGCTTGATGCTTCGCTAATGCCGGCGCTCGGCGTCTGGCCCTCTATCACCGGCCTCGGCCAATGTGTGGTTGCCCGAGAATTCAGTGCAGAATGACAATTCATTTCAGTCTTTCTGTGAATTCACACATACCTGTGTCTCATAAGAGCACCATGACCATGTGCGTGCGTGTGTGCATGGAATGGATGATAGCAGTAAAATTAAGTTGCTGTTTAGAATGAACATGAGCAGCCCAGTGTGAGTTAACTCAGATGCACATGAAGTTGTGTCCGTAGTAGGTGACGGGAACGCAGTGGGTTGCAGTGGAGTGTTACTTCTCTTTCCAAAGGGACCTCACCTTTCTCTTAACTAAAAAATGTTTAAAAAGGAAAATTGAAGAGAAATTTTGTATTTAGAAGATATATAGTACATAGTTGACACTTAAACAACGCAGGGGTTCCAGGCACCCCCACACAATCAAAAAGCTGCATATAGCTTTGACTCCCCAGGTACATACGTTGTTCCTTAGTTTCCGTGGGGGTTGGATTCCAGGACACACACACACACACACCCCCATGAATATCCAAGTGCGCGGATGCCCACGTCCCTATACAAAATGGTGTAGATCAACGCATACAGCCAGCCCCCCACGTCCACAGACTATGCAAGTAGAGAAGCCAGTTTAATGAGTCCCCATGTGCCCGTCATTCAGCTGAAATGGTCATGGACTCCCGGCCACGCCCCTCCAGGTTGTTGACACCCCCCTTTAAAAGCCCAGGACGCGGAGCTGACAGCCCTCCTCTGCGCAGCGCTAGGTTTAGAGGAGATTCCCGCACGACAGCTCGCAGAGCGAGGGAGCTGAGGGTTAGGAGAAACGCCCAAGGGTCCCCTCACTACGGACTTTCAAAGAAATCTTCAGAAACAAACATGAGAAAGGGGTATTTTCCCTACTGTGTGTGAACAGCTCTGCTTTTGGTGAAAAGCCCAACATCTAATTCCTTGATTCTATTGAAACAGGACCAGAACCCCCCTCTCTCCTTCCTCATTTAAGTGTTCATGTAGCCCTGAAAGGCAGTTAGTTTCTCAGGTGATAGGAAGTGTATGAATAAGGTCCTAAACGTTACATGAAGTTCGTTTCAACTGAAAATAAGTATGAAAATGTGTGCGTCCTTTGCTGGAGTGATTCACTGTCGCCTGTGGGAGGTGAGCTGCTGTGGGGCCCACCTTCCAGGCGGGTCCGCTTTAGCCGCTTCCCTGCCCTTGCCCGGGAAGGAGGTCTGGCTCCGTGGAGGGGGGTGGGGGGGACACCCCACACCTGCGCTGGGCAAGTCCTGCCTGTGCCCTGGAGGCGGTGCTTTCTGGTTGCTCCCCGAGTCCTCTTACGTAATAATCACGCTACACCGGAAGCTGACAGCAGCTAGGAAAGTGGGTGCCTTGCACACATTTTCACTGAAGAGTCCTCTCTTACTTACTGATGCTTCATCGTCCCCAAGCACGCCGATGGGACTCTGGGGGAGGGCAGCTGAGCGGGTGCTAATTGGGGAGGATGTTGCTTTTCTTGGTACAGACATGTGCTTAAAAGAAACAAAACTGGTCCTTGTGGCTTTGTCTTCAGCTAGAGCCTCGAATAGCTGGAAGGTAAAACTGCCTTCAACAAAACATTCTAATCCACTTATCGGGGACTCAATTGATTTGCTTTTAATTTTCTGTTATGAGCTACTACGTTGCTAAAAATATCTCTTGCAAAGAATAAATCAACATGACCTATGGCACCTGAGACAAAAATAACCATCCAGTTTGATGATGAAACAGTAAAACCCAGGCAGGCAGAGTCTCATAAAATAATAGGAAAGAGCAGGCTCACTTCCCCGCTCTGGCAGTAATGGATGCATTGTGTTTAAGTGCGGGGCGGGGCCGGGGGTGGGGGGGCGTAATCTTAACAAAATGAAGAAAACAGGTAAGTTTTCATGTCGGTAGTGCAGGAGGGTAAGCAGGACATAAGAAACATGGCAAATACCGGTTTAGTTAATAACAGAACTTCAGCAAGACAGTAGTAACGGGTAAGTAGTTTGGGCCCAGCCAGACATGCAGTGAATCCTGGGCGAGTCCTCCCAGACTGTGGCTCGCTGACAGGGCTTACCTGGGTCGCAGGCCTATCCATGTCATGACATTGAACCTGTTCTTGGTCTCTTTCCCCTCCTCTGCAGTTGTCCGGATTTCTGGAACTCTTAGTCGAGTACTTTAGGAAATGCCTGATTGACATTTTTGGAATTCTTATGGAATATGAAGTGGGAGACCCCAGCCAAAAAGCACTTGACCACAACGCAGTGAAGAAAGAGGAGGGCCAGGCCTGGGCCGACGAGTGTGGGAGAGAGGAGGAAGCTGCGGAATGCATGGAGGAGGACGAGGACGAGGAGGAGGAGGCAGAGGAGGAAGATGGTGCAAAGGCCGAGGCCGAGGAGAAGGGCAGCGCGGCCTTGAGCCCCTCGGACGCCGCGGCCGAGCCAAAGGAGAAGCCCAGGCAAGCCAGCAAGTTCGACAAGCTGCCCATCAAGATCGTCAAGAAGAACAACCTGTTCGTGGTGGACCGCTCCAACAGGCTGGGCCGCGTGCAGGAGTTCAGCAGCGGGCTCCTGCACTGGCAGCTGGGCGGCGGCGACACCACCGAGCACATCCAGACGCACTTCGAGAGCAAGATGGAGATCCCCCCGCGCCGGCGGCCACCACCCGCCCCCGCCGCCGCGGGCCCCAGGAAGGAGCCGGAGGGCGCGGGCGAGCCGGAGGAGCCGCCGGAGAAGAGCATCATCGCGACCATCGACGACGTCCTGTCCGCGCGGCCAGGGGCGCTGCCGGAGGACGCCAACCCCGGGGCCGCGCCGGACAGCGGCAAGTTCCCCTTTGGCATCCACCAGGCCCGCGGCCACCGCAACATCAAGCTGCTGGAGGACGAGCCGCGCAGCCGCGACGAGACGCCGCTCTGCACCGTGGCGCACTGGCAGGACTCCCTGGCCAAGCGCTGCATCTGCGTGTCCAACATCGTCCGCAGCCTGTCCTTCGTGCCTGGCAACGACGCCGAGATGTCCAAACACCCGGGCCTGGTGCTGATCCTGGGCAAGCTCATCCTCCTGCACCACGAGCACCCGGAGCGGAAGCGGGCGCCGCAGACCTACGAGAAGGAGGAGGACGAGGACAAGGGGGTGGCCTGCAGCAAAGACGAGTGGTGGTGGGACTGCCTCGAGGTCTTACGGGACAACACGCTGGTCACGTTGGCCAACATCTCCGGGCAGCTGGACCTGTCTGCGTACACGGAGAGCATCTGCCTGCCCATCCTGGACGGCTTGCTGCACTGGATGGTGTGCCCCTCCGCGGAGGCGCAAGACCCCTTCCCCACGGTGGGGCCCAACTCCGTGCTGTCGCCGCAGAGACTCGTGCTGGAGACGCTCTGTAAGCTCAGCATCCAGGACAATAACGTGGACCTGATCCTGGCCACGCCGCCCTTCAGCCGGCAGGAGAAGTTCTACGCTACGTTAGTTCGGTACGTGGGGGATCGCAAAAACCCGGTCTGTCGAGAAATGTCCATGGCGCTCTTGTCGAACCTGGCCCAAGGGGACACGCTGGCCGCGAGGGCCATCGCCGTGCAGAAGGGCAGCATCGGGAACCTGATCAGCTTCCTGGAGGACGGGGTGACCATGGCCCAGTACCAGCAGAGCCAGCACGGCCTCCTGCACATGCAGCCGCCGCCGCTGGAGCCGCCCAGCGTGGACATGATGTGCCGCGCGGCCAAGGCGCTGCTGGCCATGGCCCGCGTGGACGAGAACCGCTCCGAGTTCCTGCTGCACGAGGGCCGGCTGCTGGACATCTCCATCTCGGCCGTGCTGAACTCGCTGGTGGCGTCCGTCATCTGTGACGTTCTCTTCCAGATCGGGCAGTTATGACCCCGGTGAGCAGGCCGCCCTGAGTGACTGAGGCCCCGTGCACCCGGCTGTTTTCTGTCTGGTCTCCAGCAGGAAGAAGGAAAAGAAAACGTGTGCTCTGCCCCGTTCATATTTACCAATTGGGAATTAAAGAGATCATTAATTCGAACAGTTATGAAATTAATATTTGCTGTCTGTGTGTACAAGTACATCTGTTGGGTTTTTTTAATTTTTTTTTTAACCAAAGTTGCTGTCCAGTGCATTCAGAGGTCACTTTTTGTTTTTCACAGATTTTCTTTTTGATGTTCTTTACTTTCCATGTTGTATTGCATTTTTTGGGAAGCAAATTGACTTTAAAGAAAAAAAGTTGTGGCAAAAGATGCTAAGATGGGAAATTTTCACCACACTGAGGCAAAAAGGTGAAAACCCATCCCTATCCCAGGCGTGTTATCCTTCAGATAATGAAATAAAGCTGTCCCATCGCCCAAAGCTCTGTGCAATAGAAACTGCTAGAAGGGTAGGTCTCGGGGCTCAAGCAGGTGTGTCAGTCAGTAGTCAGACTAGGAACGATACTGGTTTCTCCACAGGAAAATGGTCACCTTAGGCTAGGAGCAATACTAATGGGTTTCTTAAGTTAAGGTTGAAAACACGTACCTGACAACCATCAACGGAAACTGCTTCCTCACCACTACGTCATGTCTGCTGTCTGTCTTTGACCTTCCACATGACAGTTCTTCACAATTCCTTTAATCATTTTTTAAATATTTTTTTTACCGCCTATGGGCTGTGATGTATATAGAAGTTGTACATTACACATACCCTCATTTTTTTTCTTTTTTTTTCTTTTTTTTTTAGTACAAAGTTTTTAGTTTCTTTTTCATGATGTGGTAACTACAAAGTGATGGTAGATTTTAAATAATTTTTATTTTTATTTTATATATTTTTTCATTAGGGCCATATCTCCAAAAAAAAAAGAAAAAATACAAAAACAAAAACAAAAAAAAGAGGGTAATGTACAAGTTTCTGTATGTATAAAGTCATGCTCTATTTCGGGAGAGCAGCTGATCACCATTTGCTTCATGAATCAAGGTGTGAAAATGGTTGCGTACGGATTGATTTAGAAAATGGTCACCAGTACAGACAAAAAAGAGAAAAATACAAATAAAAGGAAGAAATACAACTTCAAAGATTTTTCAGTGACGAGAATCCACATTTGTATTTCAAGATAATGTAGTTTAAAAAAAAAAAAGAAAAAAAATCTTGATGTAAATTCCTCCTTTTCCTCTGGCTTAATGAATATCATTTATTCAGTATAAAATCTTTATATGTTCCACATGTTAAGAATAAATGTACATTAAATCTTGTTAAGCACTGTGATGGGTGTTCTTGAATACTGTTCTGGTTTCCTTGAAGTGGCTTTCTGGTACCCAGTCATTGATAAGATACAGGGGAATACAGCCGTGCACTAACCACGTCACTCGTCACAAACCGTGAGGTCGAAAGGGACCCTGAGGGGTTACCGACTAGAGTGGGGAGCAACAGTTTGACTTTCTCAGAATTATTTAGCTGATTAGCCTTTGTTTGAAGCAATCAACTAACGCCACGGAGGTCTGAGACTTTCCAGTGTACATGGGCGGTGGCTGCTGGCCCGTGAGGCGAGGCCTCGGGAGCTCTCCTGCCTGAGTGAGACTCTGCCTTTTACTAACCCGTCTTCATTTTAACCAGAGTTCAACCTATTCCGTGTTTCTTCTGTGTGCCTCAGAGTTCTTTTGCATTTAGTTTACTCCACCGTGTATGATATTTATATTGTGCAATGTTAAAAAGAATATGTTCTATTGTATGTGGTGTACATAGTGCAAAGTGATGATTTCTATTTCAGGGCATATTAATATTCTCATATTCCTTCCTACCTGGTGCACAGTAGCTTTTTAATACTAGTCGTTTCTAATTTAAACGTTTCCTTCCTGGGTCATTGACTGTTACTGTGTCGCAATCACTCTGAAACTGCTGCAGAATGAAGCTGTCAGTGGGCACCCTCTTAAGTCTACCTCTTCACACACCCTCCCGGCACCGCATACCAAACTCCGAGTCCTCCGCCAGGCCTGTGGTCCGGGCGCCCGTCACTCACGCTCACCCTGGGAAGAGTTAGGCAAGAGCTCACAGTTCTAATCCGAGTGAGACGTGACCCTCGAGTGTCACAAGAAAATTTTTTCTGCAGGCAGCCTCATCCATCAGCGCCCACATCACTTAGTCTTCTCACATAGCCATCAGCCAAATGTGTGTGAATTAAAAACCCATTCATAATCTACTTGAAGTACATCTGCTTGCTAAGAACAGATTTTAGAGCTCCAAGCTTCAAATACAGAGATTTGTAAGAGGGGATTCAATATTATTAGAACTTCTCTCTTATAGAGTATGAATAAAAGGTGTATACAAACTTCGAAGTCTAGTATCCCAATTCATTTGTCCATCAAAAGAGTAAAATCATTACAGAAGACTGTTGTTGTCCTGGTTGAGTTGTACTCAGTACCTAGAGTCCGACCATTGAGCGACACATGTCTGCGTACTGACATGACCGTGACCTCTAGAGTAATCCAGGAAGACTAGCATCCTTCCTACATTCTCGCCCCAGAGTCAAGACGACCGGCCCCTGGAGGACTCAGCCCGCCTGAGATCATCTTGCCTACAAACTGAGTTACTCTCTGTCCTAAAAATTAGTTGTTGTTCTTTTCCTATGAGGCTTCTCAGAAATTCACAGGATGCCCATACTTCAAATGTGTACAAAAAAAAAGATGAAAATAAAGGTGCAAAGAAAGTTTAGTATTTTGGAATGGTGCCATAAAGTTGAGTCTGTTGGTATTGGAGTGAATTTTTTTAATGTCACATAAAAGCTATTATTGGGTGGCATGTTCTCAAAAAACATTCAAATGTTTTGTTTGAGGTTGAAAATGACATAGAATCAGTTTTTCTTGGTGAATGTGGCCTAGTCAAAAACTAGTTAAGCTGTTTTTTAAAAGTTAGAACAGAATGATTTTTTTAAAGGTGGGGGATGAGCAGCTTGAAGACACGATGTAAGCTACTAACTGCCTCTTTTATGAAAAGAAGGTGGCTGTTGCCCTGAAATCCATCCATTTAAAAACAGTTGGAAATCTTCCATATCCTATGAAACCCCAGGTACCAGTTCCCGCATGTTCACCTTAAAGGAAGCAGGGAAGTATTATAAGTGAGCCGGACAGCCTCTTTCTTCTCGCTGACTTTTCTGTGTGGAGAGCTGAGGCCCAGCTGCCTGACCATCCTTGCTCCCCCTCCCCCTACCCCGGGAACGTCATAGAATCTATGACATAGACGAACTTTTTAAATCGCCAACAGACACGTGTGGTCTGCAGCCCACTGGCATGTCCCAGTATTAATGCAGCAGAGATGTATTGAGTACATACTATGTGCCAAGGTATGTTCTGGGCACTGAGGCATCGTTAATGAACAAAGACCCCATTTTAATTAAGTTCTCATCTTTCCTGTCAATTATAGAAATAAACGAATCTTCTGGATAGAGTGTTCGTGCGTTGAGAACACCTAGTATAATTAATTTGTTGACTAAGAAGGTGAACCTGGGTGTGGGGAGAAGAGGGTTAGGGTTAGGCCAGTGGTCGGCAAACTCATTAGTCAACAGAGCCAAATATCCACAGTACAACGATTGAAATTTCTTTTGAGAGCCAAATTTTTTAAACTTAAACTTCTTCTAACGCCACTTCTTCAAAATAGACTCTCTCAGGCCATGGTAATTTGTGAAAGAGCCACACTCAAGGGGCCAAAGAGATGCATGTGGCTCGCGAGCCACGGTTTGCCGACCATGGTGTTAGGGTTAGGCCAAGAAATCATGGTTACCTAGGGAGACCCCAGGCTGTGGCCTGACTGTGAGCTCAGCCGTGTGGACGGACGGTCTCCGAGGTCCCGTCCACCCTGGCAGGTGGACTCTGGGGCTTCGGGTCCTTTCCGGCTCGTCTTCACGTGAGGGGCTGTGTGTTGTAAGTGGAGGGGAAGACAGACAGGACCCTGGGTCCAAGCTCACAGGATAAGCCCTTGGAAATCCAGGAACTGACTGAAACTGCACGGAGACCTTATTCCATATTCAATAACATGACGGGCCCATCTCCAGTCACCGGGCTTCATGCTCGGCCCCGATTTCCAGTCCTGCGTCTGGTGGTGACCAAGTCCTGCAGTCCTTCCAAATGCCAGTCAATCTAGCAGGTTAACTTCAGATCTAAACACAGGAAACCCCGAGGTGAAGTGGGGGGAAGGCCATCAACTGTCCAAAATTACGAGACTCAGTTTTTCTTTGTCCTGAATTTGGTTTCAGGGAGGTGAACTTTTACAAAACCCAGCTTTTTCCAAAGTAAATTCTAAGAAGCATAAGAGATCTCACAAAGCAAACGCCTTACGTGTTCTCTTGGCCATCAATAGCTCATATTGTAGCATTGAAGACAGGAATCCTGCAGAAAAGAAGCCTGTGTTTCAAGCGCTTCCTGACTTAGTAACCGGGGAACCCTTTTATTTTGAAACCCTGTAAACCTACTGCGAGCTTTGAAGTACCTGCACTGGCCGCAGATCAGGCCTGACTTCTAAAGCACGCTCCCTGCGTACGTATCCACAGTGTATTCTTACGCCTTAAACTGAAACAGAGACAACCTCGCTGAAGTTCTGGAACCCTCTGTCGGTGTCCCCATAGCCTTCAGCAAGTTTCTGAATTTCTCTGAGCCTCAGCTTCCTCACCTGTAATATGGGGGTAATGCCTGCCTTAGGGTTGGTGAGGATTAAATATGATCTATAACAATAAAAGCGTAATATGCTAATTAGACCGGACGTCCTTCCAGACATCCTTCCTTCGGGACAAAGCCGCAGCGGGCGGGGGCCGGGGCCAAGGCCCTTGCACAAATTTGGTGCATCGGCCTCTAGTAATTATATAAAGGCCTTGTAACCTCAGTGATCGCTGTTCATTAATCCTAAACACACATGTGCACATACAATCTTCCTTTGCTGTGCGTCCTAACATGTATATCATGCAATGTTTGAATCTGGCCTAAGAATATCTGACCATTTCATAACCAGTCACACACCTCACGTGACCGTTGTTTTTGGTTTTCTACTAAAAGCCGTGAAGGCTCAGTCTATGGATTGCCTGTGCTTCGGGCCATGGGCACAATTTCTGCAGAATTTCTCAACTGAATGTCAGGTTTGGACGCTGGGCACCCCCAGCTGGTGGGAGGGCTCCCCTTTAATTTTGTGCGCCTGGGGGAGCACATCTCAAATAGAGTCACGCAATAAACTCGCCCTGCCCTGCCCTGCCCTGCCCTGCCCTGCCCTGCCCTCCTAAGGAAAAAGGTGGCCAGCAACATGTTTCCAGGGTCCAACACGCTCATCAGTGCTTTGTCTGGTCCTCTCCATCGGATGCGCCCAACACAGCTTCCCAGAGAACAGGGCTGGCGATGGGCCACATTCCGGGGGCGTGGAGGTGGCTTCCGGGTGCTTATTTCCGGGAAGCTTAAGTTCAGGTAGATAATGAAACGAGCTCTCATTTCCGCATACACTGCTGTGTAGCTGGCCCAGAATCTCTATGTTCTACCACTGTACGTTTTCCCAAAGGCTTAAGGAGCCTGAACGTGGACCCCGCTCTTGAAGATGCCCTTGTTCAAAGAGAGCAGTCCTCCCGCAGAACCCGCAGCATTCCCACGCCGTGCCCGGGTAAGTGGCGTTCCCACGCCGTGCCCGGGTAAGTGGCGTTCCACGCCGTTCCCGGGTAAGTGGCATTCCCACGCCGTTCCCGGGTAAGTGGCGTTCCCACGCCGTTCCCGGGTAAGTGGCATTCCCACGCCATGCCCGGGTAAGTGGTGTTCCCACGCCGTTCCCGGGTAAGTGGTGTTCCCACGCCGTTCCCGGGTAAGTGGTGTTCCCACGCCGTTCCCGGGTAAGTGGTGTTCCCACGCCGTTCCCGGGTAAGTGGTGTTCCCACGCCGTGCCCGGGTAAGTGGCGTTCCCACGCCGTGCCCGGGTAAGTGGTATTCCCACGCCGTTCCCGGGTAAGTGGTATTCCCACGCCGTTTCCGGGTAAGTGGTATTCCCACGCCGTTCCCGGGTAAGTGGTATTCCCACGCCGTGCCCGGGTAAGTGGTGTTCCCACGCCGTTTCCGGGTAAGTGGTATTCCCACGCCGTTCCCGGGTAAGTGGTATTCCCACGCCGTTCCCGGGTAAGTGGTGTTCCCACGCCGTTTCCGGGTAAGTGGTATTCCCACGCCGTTCCCGGGTAAGTGGTATTCCCACGCCGTGCCCGGGTAAGTGGTGTTCCCACGCCGTTTCCGGGTAAGTGGTATTCCCACGCCGTTCCCGGGTAAGTGGTATTCCCACGCCGTTCCCGGGTAAGTGGTATTCCCACGCCATGCCCGGGTAAGTGGTATTCCCATGCCATGCCCGGGTAAGTGGTATTCCCACGCCGTTCCCGGGTAAGTGGTGTTCCCACGCCGTTCCCGGGTAAGTGGTGTTCCCACGCCGTTCCCGGGTAAGTGGTGTTCCCACGCCGTTCCCGGGTAAGTGGTATTCCCACGCCATGCCCGGGTAAGTGGTGTTCCCACGCCGTTCCCGGGTAAGTGGTGTTCCCACGCCGTGCCCGGGTAAGTGGTGTTCCCACGCCGTTCCCGGGTAAGTGGTGTTCCCACGCCGTTCCCGGGTAAGTGGTGTTCCCACGCCGTTCCCGGGTAAGTGGTGTTCCCACGCCGTTCCCGGGTAAGTGGTGTTCCCACGCCGTTCCCGGGTAAGTGGTGTTCCCACGCCGTTCCCGGGTAAGTGGTATTCCCACGCCATGCCCGGGTAAGTGGTATTCCCACGCCGTTTCCGGGTAAGTGGTGTTCCCACGCCGTGTTTCCTTAGGGTTCCGTGAAAGCGTCCGGATTGGGGGCTCTTAGAATGTTCTACCTCAGCAATGGCCCCTGGGGTGTCCCTGCTAGACAACATTTAGGATTGAGAAAGTGCTGAGGTTTGGTACATGCCTATTTTATTCTAGACGGCGGGCGCGGGCTGTACCCAGATGCTATAATGCTGACAGGAATGACGGGCGTGGGGGTGAGCCGGGACTGTTCCGCTGGGCTGTGGTACCCAAAGGACCCTGGAGGTCTGAGTGGGGTCTGAGGCAGCACCCTGCTGGGCCTGCTCCCCTGGGGCAGGTGCGGGCCTGGGTCATGCCCACCCCGGGGCCCTTGCTGGGGGGGGGGGGGCAGGAGCTCTCAGTCCTGGAGGGAAGGAGGCCTGGGAGTGGATGTGGCCCCTTGTCTGCCGCTGAGTCGAGAACCCTTTTTTTCTTTTCTGTTTCACTTTTCAGCCACCCCGTGTGACTGAAAGACACCTGTGGTGTGAGAAGTGACAGGGGACATATGGGGAGGACATAGATGCCAGGGTGGAGGGGGCAACCCGGGAAGGCTTCCTGTAAGAGACAGCCGGGGTTGGAACGGGGCTGAGAAAGGAGGCGTTCTTCCCCGGGCAGAGGGCTTGTCAGATGCGGGAGAGGGAAAAGATCCCAGGTGTCCTGGATCGAAAATCAATCGAAACTGCTCAATTGCAGGTGTGGGAGTGGCTGGCCCGGGGAGAAGTGCGGTGGGGGCCAACAACGAGACTGGGGAGGGCAGTCAGTAAGGACAAGACCACCGCAGAGCCCGGCGTCCCTTCTAAGGACGTCGGCCTCCGTGGGCTACGGGAAGGTCCAACATGGCAACAGTGTGATCAGCGGCTTAGCGAGCCACGGGCACCGAGGAATGGAACTGGTTTAAACCATCGGGTTTGCAGTGTTCACGCTAAGAGGGCCTGGGCTGCGTAGGGCGGGCCTTTGGCTAAAGGATTCCCTTCGGCGCAGACCCGGCGGCATTAGGGAGGTGGAATCTGGTGCTGGGGTGGACGTGGGACAGGACAGGGAGAGTCGGATCCCGGCATGAGAATGGTGTCACCAAGCCGTTGGGCAGGCAAACCAGGGACCCGGCTACAAGCCTCAGGTAGGCAGTCTGCTTGGCCCGAAGAGCCCGGGACCTGCGGACGTGAGGCCGCTGGCGAGGGGAGGAAGGCCGCCGCCCGCTGGCCTGCAGGCAGGAGAGCCTCTCGCCCCGCCAGGCGCACCCGCGGTAAGCACAGGCCTTAGCAGCGGAGACGGGGCGCGGGAGGTGTGTCTGGGCGGCGGCAGAGATGCCGTGATGCCGTGATGCTGGTCCTGAAGGTGGGGGAGGGGCAGTGAGCCAGGAGTGTGGGCAGCAGCCGGGCTGGGAAGGGCCGGGAAACACTGCCCCCGAGAGCCGTCAGCGGGGAGCACAGCCCGGCCAGCCCGGGTGTTAGCCCCGGAGGCCCTGGGTCTGGTCAGCCTACAGAACTGAGATGATGTATCTGTGCTGTTTGTAAGCCACGAGTTTGTGGCAGTTTGTTACAGGTGTTTGGGGTGCTAGGGAACGCCCCAGGGGCGCTGGGGTCCGGACCAGCACGAAGGGGGGCTGGAGTGAAGATTAGGTGTCATCTGCATGGAGAGGGACAGCGGGGTCCCCCGAACAGAGGGCCCCCCGTCCAGCCCCGGAGTGAGCAGGGGCTGTCTGTCCGGGAGGAACCTTCCCTGGTGGCCACCAGGGGCGGCTCTGCTCAGAGAAGGCGACGTGCAGACGGGCACCAGGGAGGGCTCGGCCCTGTGGGTGACACTCGTTGATAACGGGGCACGGGGACAGGTGCCACCTTCGTGCGGGAGATAAAGAGGGTCCCAGCCGCATCCATGACTCGAGTTGTCATTGACCAGAAAGACCAGATGAGGCGGCCCCTACTGGCAGGAAAAGCGGGGAGCGGGCCGAGGGCAGCGGCGGGACAGCGGGCACTCCCCCCGGGGCTCCGAGCCTCCCCGCCCCCCACCCCCCCACCCCCGGGGCCTCAGATGCTCCCCGACACCTAGGAGGAGCTGCGGTCCCCCCAGGGCCCTTGGTGGCCGACAGCGCAACCCAGTGGGGTTCACTGAGGCCCAAACGAGCTACGAGCAGGACCCCACGTGGCTCTCAGGACGAGCAGAAAGAACCAGGCTCCGAAAATGGCCGGGGACCGCGGGAGGTGGCACCCAGGCCCCAGGCCCCGCCGACCAGGCCCGGCCCGCCCTTCCTGCCGGAGCCTCGGACACGGGCGCGCGGCCGGCCGGTCCTCAGGGCAGAGCCCGCTGCGCCGCCGCGCTTCGCTGTCGCCCTGAGGGCTGCGCTGTCACCGCCACAGTGGCCGCCCCCGGGGGGGGGGGGGAGTTCGCAGGCAGTGGCGGGCACGCTCCCTGTGCTGGTGGGCGGGTGGCTCGGACCACACGGCCTCTGAGGGCACCGGTGCCCATTGGGAGGGGTGGGGTGGCTCTGGGTGCTCTCGTGTGGGGTTCGGGACTCGGGGTGCAGGTGTGGGCCACAGAGAGAAAGGGCTCCCCGATGGGAGAGAGCCAGCCGTTTGGGAGACTCAGGGAGGGCCCCCCTGTGGCAGCGAGTGGGATGCCATCTGAGGGACACACGGGACCAGGGTGTCGCAGTGCCCACAGGGAGGAGGTGCCCGCAGGGAGGAGGTGCCCACAGGGAGGGAGACAGTACCCACAGGGAGGAGGTGCCCGCAGGGAGACGGTGCCCATGAGGGAGGCGGTGCCCACAGGGAGACGGTGCCCACAGGGAGGGAGACAGTGCCCACAGGGAGACGGTGCCCACAGGGAGACGGTGCCCACGAGGGAGACGGTGCCCGCAGGGAGGCGGTGCCCACAGGGAGGTGGTGCCCGCAGGGAGGTGGTGCCCGCAGGGAGGTGGTGCCCGCAGGGAGGTGGTGCCCACAGGGAGGCGGAGCCCCCAGGGAGGCGGTGCCCGCAGGGAGGAGGTGCCCACAGGGAGGTGGTGCCCGCAGGGAGAGTGTTGCTGAGAGTGGAGCGAGCGTTGGGAGTCACCAGAGCGTGCCGCCTCCGTGTCCCGGGCCGCTCTGGGGTCTGGCTCCCTGCCCCCACCACCCTCGGGGAGCCCGTCCTCCCGCCGCCCGGCCAGGGCAGACCCGAGGGGGGGAGGAGGGCTGCGGCGCTCGGTGCGCCTCTCAGGGAGGAGACGGGTGGAAGCGGATAGAACTCTCCAGAACGGCTTGGAGAAGAGGTCAGCGGCCGCGGACAAGGACAGAGGAGGGCCGCTGAGGGCCATGGGCTGGGACGGGCTGTGCTGGGACGGGGACGAGCAGGCGGCAGTGCCAGGCCTGGGTGCGGAGTGACAGCCCTCCTGCGAGCGCCCTGGGCCGGGGCCCTGCTCAGGAGCTGGGGCCCTGCAGGTGGGGCGGCCGGGACGGGCCTGCTCTCCTGGCCCAGCAGGGAGCAGCCCTGGAGGCGCTGGGCTGCAGTGGGGGGCCCTTCTGGGAGTGGGGTGCCAAGACTCCTGCATCCCAGCCCTGCCCGGTGGCTCAGTGGTTAGAACGTCAGCCTGTGCACCAAGGGTCACGGGTTCGATGCTGATCAAGGGCACGTACCTGGGTTGCAGGTTGGATCCCTGGCCCTGGTGGGGGTGCATGCGGGAGGCAACCAATCAATGTGTCTCTCGCATTTCTCTCTCCCCTTCTCCCCCTGTCCCTCCCTTCCTCTCTCTCTAAAACATCAATGGAAAAATGTTCTCAGGTGAGAATTAACAAAACAGGCTCCTGCATTCCCCTCCGCAGAATTGGGACTGATGAAATCCAACATCTGAAATCAAAGCAAAAAGGGGCCTGTTTTAGAGGCGAGGGAGAGAGGGCTCGGGAGAGAGGGCCGGGGAGAGAGGGCTCGGGAGAGAGGGCTGGGGAGAGAGGGCCGGAGAGAGAGGGTGCGGGAGAGAGGGTCGGGGAGAGAGGGTGCGGGAGAGAGGGCTCGGGAGAGAGGGCTCGGGAAAGAGGGCTGGGGAGAGAGGGCCGGAGAGAGAGGGTGCGGGAGAGAGGGTCGGGGAGAGAGGGCCGGGGAGAGAGGGCTGGGGAGAGAGGGCTGGGGAGAGAGGGCTCGGGAGAGAGGGCTCGGGAGAGAGGGCTGGGGAGAGAGGGCTGGGGAGAGAGGGCTGGGGAGAGAGGGATGGGAGAGAGGGCCGGGGAGAGAGGGCCGGGGAGAGAGGGCTCGGGAGAGAGGGCTCGGGAGAGAGGGCTCGGGAGAGGCAGGCCGGCACGGGGGACACATGGCATTTGTCAGTCCAACGCAGAGCAACCTTCAAAGGCCACCGGCAGAGCCCACGGCCTTGCGCTGTGCTGGCTGCTGGCTGGCGGGCTGGCCCAGGCCCCGCCGGCGCCCTCTGGGAGCGATTAGCCTTCGGCGGGACCCAGGCTGCTGGGCCTTTCCTGGGGGCCCGCTGGTAGATGCTTCCCACGGGCACCCCGCAGAGGGCACGGGCCAGCGGAGCGGGGCTCCCTCCTGGCGACAGGCCGGCTGCTCCCTCTGCCCGCCCGGCCTACCAGCCAGCTGCCTGAGGCCGCTCCCCCCCGGGGCCTGTCCTCATGGACGCACCAGGAGGAGGGGGCCCAGGGGCTCCCCAGCCCACCCCCCACATTCACTGGCAGCCTCTGTGTCTGCCCTCAGCCAAGGGCGCCGGCCCGGGGGTTCATCTGTGTAGCAGGAGCTGCCACTTCTGGCAGATCCAGCTCAGACGGCACCCGACATCCGTCTCGAACCTTTAACTCCCGCGTCACAGCTGCGGGACCTGGTGCCGTGCCCCGCCCTCCCCACGCAGGTCTCCCTGGACACGGGGGCGGGGGGGGGGGGGGGGCGCGGTTACTGAGTCTTCATCCAGCAACGCGCTGTGTATTTAACTCTGACTCGCCTTCAACATCCATCTCTTCAGCCCTTCATTCCTGCCTCCCGGGGTCTGCTGGCCATTTGTCTGGTCTCCATGGCAACGGCACCTCTGATGGATGGTTGCTCCTAAGAGGTCATGGCCTCTGCCTCTTGCCATCCCCCTGCCTGCATATACCTGCCTCACACCCAGCTCTCTTCCCCCAGTCACACCCGTGGTCTGGTTTCACCTCTCGGACTCACCCCACCCACTTCTCTCCTCCTCGGTCCAGGAGGAAGTATCTCAAGGGTGGTTGGCTTGAACCTCAGCTGTTCTGCGCTGGACCCCGTCTCTCCACGGTGGGGTTGGAGTTGGTGGGGTGCTGAGATGCTGGGGGGTGTGGCTGACGGCCTGGGGGACGAGGCTGCTCCAGGCACCGTCTGGAAGGAGCTGGGCTGAGGTGTTGGCCGGGCAGGATGGACTCTCCACGCAGCCCCACGTTAGGTGTGACCAGCAAGCCGTTCCTGCACACCCACTGCGGGCCGGGCCTGCAGCACGTTGCTGGAGCAGAGCGGCTCTTTCTTCACGCAGCCTTTGGGCTGGTCGGAATAGACAAGACATCCCGTTAGATTTGAATTTCAGAGAAACAATCTTTTTTTTTTTAGTATGAGTATCAATATTTGTTGTTTATCTGAAATTCAAATTTAACTGGGCATCTTGTATTTTATCTGACAACCCTAAGTAGGAGAGAAAGAAAGCAAATAAACAAATATGGAAATGACATAATTCGCGACCTGGTGGATGCTGGGAGGAAAATGCCAGTGCCCTGTGAGAGCGCCCGGGGGTTAACTGGTGGGTAGAGACGGACTCCCTCACGGGAAGGGGCTCCATATGCAAAGCTGAGGGGGAGGGGAGTGTTCCAGGCAGAGCAGAGCACGTGCAAAGGCCCTGGGGTGGGAAAGAGTCTACAGATCCCTGTCACACGGGCCAGCAGGCAGGTGTGTGCAGCTTGAGCTGATGACCTAATCGACCCGGCCACAATGAGCAGCTGCTCAACCAATTGTAGTTACTGTGTGTTATTATTATTAATTTTAAGTATTCATAATTACTTAATTGTAATTAATTGTTATTAATAATTAATAATAACGTCAGGTCTAATGTGAATTCTAGACATTGTGTGGAGCACTCTCTCAGCCGCTGACCTGCCCTGTTTCTCTTCGTTTTCTGCACAGAGGCCATTTCAGTGCAGATGGGATGAATGCCATGCGTAACACACTGGCCTGCACATTTAAAAGTCCTCTCTGCAAAACTAAGAAGCAGAACAGTGTCTGAAATTCGTATTTTCCATCACAAGACATCACCGGGGCCTCTCTGCCCAGCCCGAGTGTCCCCAGGGAAGCTGTGACACGCAGGTGCCCTCGCCGGGACCTGGCCCCCGCCTCCTCTGCCCTCCCCGCCGACCCCACCCCGGGCGCGGCACCTGCTGTGGGGGTGGGGCCTGCCCTGGCCTTCTCGGGGGGCCTGTGCGGGACCCGGGCTGCTCATCTGTCAAACGGAATCACAGGAACTCCTGCTGCAGCGTCACCACGAGGGTCCCGTGAAATGATGTCGTGTGAGGCCCGAGGGCCGCGGGAAGGAAGCGAGGTCCCCCACTGTCGCCTCCTTCGCCTGGAAGGTGAGCAGAGGGAGTCGGAGTTAAGTCAGTGCCCAGGATGTGAGGCAGGAATACCGCCTTCAGCCGGGGGAGGGGAGGGGAGGGGAGAGGAGGGGAGGGGAGGGGAGGGGGAGGAGAGGGGAGGGGAGGGTGGAGGGGAGGGGAGGGGAGGGGAGCTGGCAAACTGCCCGTCAGCAGGGAGGGAGGTGGGTGCAGGGACATGTCTAGGGGCTTAGCCCGGAAGGCTGCGGCCATGGACGTGATGAAGGGCCTGCACTCCCCCTCCTCCCGGGGGACCGGGACGGGTAGCACCGCCTTTCCTTCCACGTCGCCAGCAGACCTGCTCTCAGCGGGACGTGGCGCTCGGGCCGGGCCTGGCCCCAAGTCCTTACCCCACGGCCATTAGCCACCAGCTCGGTTTCCTCTCTGCCACACGGGGGTGGGCAGTGCCATCGACGTCCTGGAATGGTGGCGTGGTCCTCTGAGATGGCACATGGCTCACAGGCTTGGCACAGTGCCTGGCACATGGGAATGCTCAGCAGCAGCCAAGGGCAAGGCCACCACCACCGCAGGGCACCCACGTTACTGGGGGAGGGGGCTGTGCCTGCTATCACTATGCCTGAGTGTGTGTGTGTACGTGTGTGTGTGCGTGTGTGTGCATGTGTGTATGTGTGCGTGTGTGTGTGCGTGTGTGTGTGTGTGTGTGTGTGCGTGTGCGCCATGAGCCACACCACAGCAGTGTCAGGGCCCAAAGTCCCCGGGTCCCCGGATCCTTTCCTCCCCAGGTGCTGCTGCCTCACAGTCATGCCCGCAGCTGCCCCCCAGTGGGGCCCTGGCCTGTTTGTGGTTCTGTGCTCGGCCCTGTGAGTCTCGGTGTGAAGCAGCCCTGTGGGCGGGGGCCAGGCCTCCACGGGGGGGAGGCTGGGCTGGGACCCGGGAGGACTTCTACGTGCAATTCGGCTGCAGCCCCTCACCGGGAAGTGGGCTGCACCGGTGAGAGGGGAGCGCAGACTCCTGCTGCACCGGAAGGAAACGGCGTTTAAATGAACAGAGTGTCCGCGCATTTGTGGCCGCCACCTGTAACGTGAATCTCTCAGACGTGCGAGAGCAGCCACAGAATGAAATATCAGCGCGAAACTTGATTTAAAGTGGCTTTTCATTAATATAACAAACGAAGTCTACCCAAACTCGAAAGTATATTCCTTTGGGCCTAATTAAAATACTGAACAAAATACACGAATATATTAAATGAAGACGCTCGGCAGCCAGAATTAGCTGCAAAATCTCACTCCAGCCGACAAGTGCGAAATGTGTCATTACCAACACCCGCCCCCCCCCCCCCCCCCCCCGCCCTGAGGCCGCAGTGACGCTGGGACTGAGTGCCTCCGGGGCGCAGCGGCTCTGCTGGGAAGCGTGACCCTCCCCCCGACATGGCGGCCCCAGGTGAGCCCCAGGTGAGCCCCAGCTGCCCCGGGCCAGAGGAAATTGCCAGGGCAGCCGGAAGGTGTAGAGATCTCCGACCAGGACGGCTTCGGTGGCTCAACTTCTGTAGCTGCAAGGGCAGGTGGCCAGCACCTCCGGAGGCGTGACCAGAGCTCAGGAAGGGGTGGGCTCCCCACCACCCCAGCGGGCACCAGGGACAGGTACGCCGGGTTAGCCAGATGGCACATGGAGAGGGCCGGAGTATTCCACAAGATGGCCGGAGTCGGGATGAAGGAGCGGTCGGTGGGAAATGCAGCCTGGTCGAGGGCAGGAGTCCATGTGGCATCTGCCCTGACCGTCCTGCCCAGCCCTCTGATGGCAGTACACGGGGGTGCACCGGAAACCAGCGCGGGGCCCCAGGTGGGGCCGCAGGTGGGACCCCAGGCGTCTGCTCTCCGCAGGCCTGGCACAGGCTGGGGGTGGGAGGAGACTCCCTGGTGATGATCTTGGGCGACGTCAGAAGATACCTCGGAGGTGGGGGCACCTGGCCAGAGCGACCTGTCATGCACCCACGTGTCCCCTCAGCCACCTGGGCCTTGTTGCCAGCCCTTCTTAGCACCACCTTCTGCACCTGGCAGGGAATCCCTCCCGACCAGGCGCAGGGCAGGGAGCGGGTGGGGCCTGCAGAAGCGTGTGCGTCACACACGTGCTGCGTCCGTGCGTGGGCACAGCGACTGAGAGGTGGGCTCTCCAACAGCGCCCGTGTCGGTGCTGACGGCACCTGGACTGTGACGGGCAGGCCGCTCCACCCCTCTCTCCTTCCCTACGGATGGAGAGACCTATCGTATGAACACCAGGACAGACACGGGACAGGACTCGGGGCCACACGTGAAGGACCATTCCTCCCAGCGGTGAGTACTTCATCGCAGTCATCATTATTCTTGTTGAGTGATGATGGGTGGGGGGCGTGGACAAAAGCCACCTCTGGTCGGTGTCCCCACGCCTGCGTGAGTCCGGGTCCCACCCCTGCCCCTGTGTGAGTGTTTGGGGATGGGCCGCTGGCCACGTGTAGATTTGGGGTCTCCAGGGGTCAACCATCCAGTCACACTGGGCTAGCTGCCCAGGATCCCCCCTTTTAAACCAGCCTCTAGCCTCAGTGACGGCACTTGTTCCGCTGACTCCTGCCCTCTAGGTGGCGCTTCGGTGCGCTTCGGAAGGGCACCCCCTGCAAGGGGCACGCCTGCCTCCCCCCCCACCCCCCCCATGGCCCGCAGCCCTCAGGGTGCCCTGGGGTGCTCGGCCTGCACCGAGCTGGGCAAAGACAGCAGAGGTCCCGGTGGCGCTGGGGGTGCTGGCCCAGGAGGGGCGCAAAGGTGTGAGAATCCGCGTCAGCTGCGCTCAGAGCTGGACGTGGATGGTGACGATGAGAAACTCGGTTTTGCAAAGCGAAATGTCGCGGATTTTGAGTCTGGAGCCCACCCCCAGCCTTTGGTATTTTCCTCTCTTCGTGCTTGGCAGTGTGTGATGCCCGTGTTTCAAAGACGGAGCTTTAAAGGGCCATAAAGCTCCAAAGATTTCAAATAGCTCTTTTAAAAGCACTTTGATGGTTTAAATGCAGACACATGAATTACATATCTCTTAAATTACACAGGGTTTAAATCTAAGGGACGATGTCTTTGGCAAGGAGGACGGGGCTTTGTCTCGTGTGGGGCGTGTTTTAAAAAGCCTGTGTAACCTATTCCGGTTGGTGGTGGGAGGTGAGGAAAAGGGGCCCTGGTGACGGATGGACTTCCTGGCCTGGCCCAGGGCTCGATCCTCCCAGCCAGGTCAGCAGCGCGGCCATGTCTGCCTCCTGAGGGCTCCGGGGCGCTCCTTCGGGAGGACTGCCCCCCTCTTCCTGCATCTCCACCCGGATCAGTGGCAGGAGAGAATGAATGACTCGGAGAACAAGTGGACGTGGCGATGGCAGCGCCACTCGGCCAGACCGCAGCTCGCCCGCAGCCTACACTGATGGACATTCTCAGTTTCCCCAGGTCAAGCCTTCAAGACGCCCAGGAGGGAAGGGAGCTTGGGGTGTGAAAGCTCGGGCTCGGGGTCGGGGCTCACAGGCTTGGCTTCCTGCGCTGCTGCTTCTTTTCTGGGTGACCTCTCTAACTGCCTTTAACTTTCAGTGCTCTCACCTGGAGAACGGGGTCATGTGGCCACTCAGGCACTAGGTGGTGAGGACTAAGCTAGATACATGTCCAACAGCTAGCAAAGGGCCTGGTGCACAGGTGCCTTCAAAATGCTGATTGTGGTGATTGTGGTGATGATGGTGATGGTGGTGATGATGGTAATAGTGACGGAGGTGATGATGGTGCTGGTGATGGTGATGGTGGTGATGATGGTGATGGTGGTGATGATGGTAATAGTGATGGAGGTGATGGTGGTGATGGTGGTGATGATGGTGATGATGGTGGTGATGATGATATAGTGATGGAGGTGATGATGGTGATTGTGGTGATGATGGTGATGGTGGTGATGATGATATAGTGATGGAGGTGGTGATGGTGATGGTAGTGATGATGATAGTAGTGATGGTGGTGATGGTAATGGTAGTGATGATGTTGGTAGTGATGGTGATGGTAGTGATGGAAGTGATGGTGGTGATAGTGATGGTGCTGCTGCTAATGGTAGTGATAGCATATATTGGGGATGGTGGTGGTGCTGGTGATGGTGATTGTGGTGATGGTGGTGATGGTGGTGATGATGGTAGTAGTGATGGTGGTGGTGATGGGAATGGTAGTGATGATGTTGGTAGTGATGGTGATGATAGTGATGGTGCTGCTGCTGATGGTAGTGATAGCATATATTGGGGACGATGGTGGTGCTGGTGATGGTGGTAATGATGGTGATGGTGATGATAATGGTCACCCCCTCAAGCTCTTTCAGCAATTGGGTTTCAGTGTTATCACCCAACTTTTGTGGTGATTGTGCCTACACCACCATCTATGCCATGCGTTTTGGTACACAGCACATCTCATCTCACAGTCCTAACTGTTGGTGATCCCCAGGGCAGGCATCCTGTCCCTCTCCCAGGGTCAGCTCTAGGGCAGGAACCAACCCACCCCCGCAGCTATGGCCGCTGGTAGTCTTGCCGGGCGGTGGGCTCACACCCCTCCCCAACCCCCAGAGCGCCGCCTCCTCCCGGCTGAGGGTCACCTGTGAGAAGCGGGTGTGCCAGGCAGCAGGCTCTCCTGTTTGCTGGGCGCAGGGGACTTGGCGGGAGAGTTGCCTCAGCCACCAAGGACCTTTGGACAGTCTTGGCCGTGGGCATGTGCAAGAGCGAGAAGAAAGGATGAGAGTTATCTCAACGGGTTCTTAGAACTAAAAACTAGGGGATGAGACTCCCCTGGCAGAGGGGGGTTTGGGGAAGACAGATCGTAGGGGTACGGTTCTTCCAGAGGCAGAAAATATTGCTGAGCCGGCCGTGTGGACGGGTCATGTCCACTCAGCCAGCTTCCCACCCCCAGGGCTTCCCTGGAGCCCTTCGCGCAGACAGAAAGTCCCCAAGCTCCCTTCCCCCCTCCCCAGGAGTCCTCGGCCTCCCCACGCAGCCCTGACTCCACAGGTGCCAGTCTATTTCTTTAATGTGTGAACTCCCCCATTCTGCTCTTCATGGTTTACTCTCCCCGGCCCCAATGAGCCTGTGAGACTTACGCTGACTTGCTTCCTCCGCTGTCTCCCAAAGCCCCGAGGAGGCCACAGAGGGCCCATGTCTGGTGTCTCCCACGTGCCCAGCACAGTGCTTTGCCCATGTTGGGTGTTGGCTCCTGTCCACCGGATGGACATATGGCCAGTGGCGAGGGCAGGGCCCCTGGCTTTCTCGAGGCAGACTCCGGCCTCGTCCTTCCTGACTCCGGTGGCCCAATGCCATGTGCTCGGGGCCATGGCTACGTCCAGGGGGGCCCCGGGCAGTGCCAGACATGCGCCTCGGGTGTTAAATCCATCCCAGGGCTCCTGGGGAGCCTCCCCTCTCTCCCTAGAAAACCGTGATTGTAAGCAATCAATAGCATTCGATTTTCTGAAACAAATTCCTCATCCAGTCAGTTTTCATTCCAAACCCTGAAAGGCTTCCAACCTCCAAGCCCTCCACATCGGGGCGTCTGGCTAAAGTGCTAACTCTTGATTTCGCTGCGTGATTCATCGTGGGTTTGGGGGCCGCTGGGCGTGGGGTCGGGGCCGGAAAATCCCAGCACAGCGCCACCATCGCCCTAATCTCGCTCCGTTAGGGAAATGGATGGGAGGTGGGGATTGCCGCGCCATAAATCACCCGGTGTGCCGGGTAATCTAATGCATTTTTCAAGTGTTGTTCTCGGGTTGGCATGCACAGAACTGCTCGGCTGGCACAAAGTTTGCCATCAATCTTCCTCCCCCCACCCCCCCAGCCCGGCCTCGCCACCTCCTCCGAACCCTCCTAATATTTTATACATAAACCAGTTTGGATTCACGGGGCATTCCCGCTAGTAAATGCTCTGAAGATTCATCTTTATGGACCAGCAGCCCGGCCTTGTCGCGTCCCCGCTCCTCAGGATGAAAAGGGGTTTTATTTGGCGTGCTGGGCTGCGGGGAGTGGATGCTGGCGGGGGGCTGGGTCCATTATTGCCGCGTGTGCTCCTCTGGGGGGGGGGGGGGGGGGAGACGGGCCGACAGGAGCCTCAAGGGAGGGAGCTCAGAAAATGGCCCTCTCCGCCCCCCTCTCCTTCCAAGGCCCTCCCAGCAGTGCGCCCGCCCCCCCCCCCAGACTCCCCGACATCCAGGGAACGAGGATGGGCCCCTGCCGGCACCAGGGGAAGAGGGATCGGGACCAAATAGGTTCCAACAGCTGTGGGGGGGGGGAGCCCCCCCAAAGGGACTGAGAACAGCGCAGCTTCATTGCTGTGAAGCCAGCCTCCTAACCAACGCTCCCGCCGAATGTGCTGAGCCAACACCTCGGGTCATCAATATGCGGCTGTTTATTGCCTCGTAAACTTGGAAGCCAGTGATATTGTCTCCTAAATCAGGGGCTGTGTGGACAGCCGGGCGCTGCAGGAGAGAGGACCCCGGGCCGCCGGCGCTTAAATGAACGGTGAACAGCGAGCGGACACTGAGGGTGCTTAGTCACTGTCGGGGGAAGAGGGAGCCATTCCAGAGGCGCCTCCTCACAGTGCCCCGTCGGGGTGCTGGGCCCTGCGCTGGGAGGCATGGGGCATCGCCGCCCTGGGGAGGGAGGAGGCGGGGTCTGCGGTCGCCCTCTAGGACCGTGGGTCCGCCAGGGTGGTCTGGGCCCACCTCCCCCGGTCCCCAGCTCCTTGCCTGGGGTCCTCACGGAGTCACTGCTGGAGGGAGAGGGCGGAGGGAGGCAGCGGACACAGGTTCCCAAGGTGAGCACGGCCAGTTCTGGAAGGCACGGCTCCTGTGGGGGATGGGAACAGACACCTGTCGCGGGCTTATGAAGTCCCCCCCCCCCCACTGCGGGGCCTTCCTGGGGGCGTGCACGAAGGGCTGGACAGGAGGCACTTGCAGGAGCCAGGCTGCTCCCCAGCTCCGGGAGGTGCACTGAGCAGTGGACCCCAAGAGATCTGTCCCCGTCCTAATGTCTGGCGCCTGGGAATGCGACCTTCTTTGGAAAAGGGTCTTTGCAGATGTGAGGGAGCACCTTGAAATGAGGAGATCGCCCTCAAGGAGCAGGGTGGGCCCTGCATCCAGTGACAAGTGTCCTTGTCAGTGACAGGCAGAGGGGGACTGAGACAGACACCGCGGGGAGGCGGCGATGGGGCCGGCACGGAGGGGTGCAGCCGCCGCCGGAGATCAGAGAGAGGCACGGGCAGATTGCTCGCCCTGACCCCCATCTCGATTTTGGACTTCTGGCCTCCAAACCAGGAGAAGGTCCATTTCTGTGTTTAGGCCCCCGAGGTCCTGGTCATTAGTGGCGGCAGCCCTGAACTTGGGCTCAGTCGTCCCAACATTCCTGGGGACAACTGTTGTGGCCAGAAGTGCCCAAGCCAGGGGCCGCCCAGCCTGGCAGAGGCTGCAAACTCCGGTCCCTGCGTCCCTAATCGGCCTCAGAAGGCGGCCTGTCTGGCAGTGCGTGGCTGACACCGGCATCTGTTCACCCGTTCGGGCGCCCCACGATTCCCGCCAGGGGCAGGTCAAAGGGTCCGTTCAAGCAGCAGTCGCCCCTGGAGGTGACTGAGGTTGCAGTCGGCTTGGGGACGAGTCCAGAACCCGCGATGCCCTGTGTGCACTGTGTCTGGGCAGCATATGTGGCCCTGGTGGTTTCCGCCGTGGGCCCGGCCACTTCCAAGTTACACGCTTATCCTCAGCTCCCTGCCCCAGGTGGCTGTCTGACTGCCTCTCGTGCGCCTGCCCTGACCCAATCCCTTCCAGGCGAAGCCACAATTGCGTCATTTTTAAAGTTGGAGGCAGATTCCCTGATAAACGGAGGGAGGTGCCGTGAGCAAACCCCTGGTGTTCTCGCCAAGCCCTGTATGACCTTGGTCAGTTTGCGTGTGGTTTAAGGTTAGACTCTCTGCCTGGCAGGGTCAGAAACCCCAAACCATTCACACCCAGGGTCCGTCTTTCCTCTCTCGGTGGGCTCCAGGGGCAGGTGTGGGCTCCGGGACGGCTTGCTAACCTACGTTGAGAAATAGGCTCAACCGTGCGAAACTGCCGATGTTCAAATGCTTTTGGCCTAGAAGAGGGGCCGTTTCATACGGTTCAATGTGAGCCTCAGCGCGGGACCCGGACTGTGCAGGTCCCTCTGCCCACAGCTGGCCCCGCAGCCCCGCACGGGGGGAGCCACGCTCTGAGCAAAGGGGTCAGGGCTAGATGGTGAGAAACAGGCAGCAGCCGGCAGCCGGCAGCTGGCGCCGCCCGCACTCACAGCTGGGCCGGCTGTTCCTTTGTTGAACAAACACCATTTCACTGAACACCAACATCCAGCAAGGTCACTCTGTGACCAGATGGAGAGAGACAAAAACAAGGCCACTCGTAATCAAGTTGAGCACAGACAAAAACACAAGCCCCGTGTTTAAATCACAAAGTGACCAAACGCCCCTCCCTCCCTCTTAGTATGAACGGCAGCCACTTCTTTCCAATTACAGCCTCAGCCTCGGCCACCCTCCACCTCCCACATAAAATGAGTGAGGCCCAGTCCTACGCAGCTTCAATGTTCTCTCATCCAACATCAAGCCCAAATCCTGTAACAGGTCCCCCCATCACACCCTCACTGAGACACCCCAAGTTACCCCATTGTGTTCAGTCTTCCCTGTGATTACAAGCACCAAAAGCCCAACTCTGTTCAAATACCCATGTGTTCCTGGTATCTTTGGCTGGTGGGCATTGTTAATGGCATCAGGTTCTGCCAACCCAAACTGGCCATCAATGCATTGGGGACAGGCCCACTGCTACTACCATCTCCACCTCCACCATAATCACTCCCACCATGTCCATGACAACCACCACCACAATCACTCCCACCATGTCCATGACAACCACCACCACCATAATCACTCCCACCATTTCCATGACAACCACCACCACCATATCACTCCCACCATGTCCATGACAACCACCACCACAATCACTCCCACCATGTCCATGACAACCACCACCACATAGTCACTCCCACCATGTCCATGACAACCACCACCACATAGTCACTCCCACCATGTCCATGACAACCACCACCACATAGTCACTCCCACCATGTCCATGACAACCACCACCACATAGTCACTCCCACCATGTCCATGACAACCACCACCACATAGTCACTCCCACCATTTCTATGACAACCACTACCACATAGTCACTCCCACCATGTCCATGACAACTACCACCACCATAATCACTCCTACCATTTCCATGACAACCACCACCACCATAATCACTCCCACCATTTCCATGACAACCACCACCACCATAATCACTCCCACCATGTCCATGACGACCACCACCACCACAATCACTCCCACCATGTCCATGACAACCACCACCACCACCATAATCACTCCTACCATGTCCATGACAACCACCACCACCATAATCACTCCCACCATTTCCATGACAACTACCACCACCATAATCACTCCCACCTTTTCTATGACAACTACCCCCACCATAATTACTCCCATTTCCATGACAACCACCACCACCATAATCACACCCACCATGTCCATGACAACCACCACCACCATAATCACTCCCACCATTTCCATGACAACCACCACCACCATATCACTCCCACCATGTCCATGACAACCACCACCATAATCACTCCCACCATTAGTACCACAGTACTCACTACCAGTGCTCACTACCACCACCCTGCTGAGTGATTTATATAAATCTTATTTTTTTACCCTTTTGCACCTTTGTGGGGTAAGTACAATTATCTCCATTTTCCCAAAGAAGGCCATATGACTCAGAGAGGTTAAGTAACTAGCTCAAGATCACTCAGCTAGAAAATGGCAGAGCAGGGGTTTGAAATCCCAGTTGGCCAGGGACACCCTACTGCTTCCCCCAGGCAGCATGCTCCGGGGCGTGGCCCAGAGTCCCCGCCGCCCCCCTGCCCTTCCCCTTCCCTGGGGGTCGGATGTGAGCTTCCAGCAGCTGCCTCTGTGACTCCCCAGCAACCCTGGCTCACCCCCATCCGACTTGCACATTGTTGTGTTTCTTTAAAGTGGCTGTGCACATGGGTGCCTGGCCTCTGAGGTGTGGAGCTCATCGTTTAGCTTCTACTGGAAGCTCTGATTTCGTTCACATCCAAGTTCCCGAGTCTGCCGCCGGCTGCCTCCATGTGCCAAGTGCAGCGCACACACATTCCTCCCAGAGCCAACCACAGAAGCGGAGATTTATGAGCCTCAATCTATTGCTGCAACCAGCAGGTCGCTTACTCCCAGATCCTTTATTTCACGACCATATTTTTCTCCATAAATGGCACCTTTTTTAGTTGCTACATAAAGAGGCCCAATTCCGAGCTTTAAATTGGCATTATCGGAGCTATCGGAGGACATACAAAGCGTCTGAACTATGGGTGGGAAATGCCCTTGTTACATGCTTGACTAACTCCAAAACAGCTTAACGGATTTTCTTCAGTTAAAAAAATGCACTTCTGGCCTGAGGAGGCAAATGGGATCCGTCCGCAGGCGCAGTGCCGGGGAATGCGGCCGGGAAAGCAGAGCTTCGTGGGAAGAGCAGCCTCCTCGGCTCCAGTGCAGCGCCGGGTCCTCCCGAGAACCGGCCCAGGAGGGTTTCGGGGAATCCGCACTCTGAGAGTTCTTCTTCAGGGCTGTGTGTGTGCGTGTGTGTTAAACACCCACCCAGGACAAAGGTCAGGAACTGTAATTAGACTCATCATAAAGTTTTTTTAAAATATATTTCTATTGATTTCAGAGAGGAAGGGAGAGGGAGAGAAAATGGAAACATCAATGATGAGAGAGAATCATGGATCGGCTGCCTCCTGCACGCCCCGCACTAGGGATGGAGCTTGCAACCTGGGCCTGGGCCCTGACTGGGGAATCGAACCCTGACCTCCTGGTTCATAGGCTGACACTCAACCACTGAGCCACGCCGGCCGGGCTGATCATAAAGAATTCTGCAGGATTTTTGAGGTGGTGAGTGTGAATGGGGACTTTCTCGGTTCGGGAATGTAGAGCTTGGCACGACTCGCAGGGACTGCGGCGATCCCGGGCGCTGCAGAGACTACCCCGTCTCCCCGGCCAGGCGTACTGCGAGCACACGGCTCCCGGGATCCTCAGAAACATGTGGGGCGGCGGCTGGCCGTGTGCACACTGGTCCCGGGCTGCGCCTGCATCCCGGGTCTGCCTGCTGCTGTGCTAGCCCCAGACTCGCTCCCGGGAGGGTCCCCTCCAGGCCCAGCCCCCTCCAGCCCAGACAGGAGGGATCACCCGGCACCACACCATTGTCCTTCTTGAGAAAAACCTTTAAACCAGGTTCAAGGGTTCTCTAACAGTGTGAGCACCCAATTGCTTTTCTCCTTCCTCAAAGCATGGTCTGAATGAGAGAAAAAACTTTAAAGGCTCCATAGAACAGCCCTCTCGTTGTCTTTGTTCAGACAGTGTCCCTGCCCAGCAACAAGAGAAACAAAACAAATGAAAACCAGCCAACAAGGCTGCCTCCTGGGGGCCCAGGGCGCCAGCGGGGGGCGGGGGGAGGGGGCTCCATGCCCTTCAGGGGGCGCCTTCTGTTGCTTTGGTTTCCATGTCTCACAGGGGTGACCCCGCCAGACACGAAGGCATGAAAAGCCCCCCGTCTCGCCACCCCCGGCCCACCCTTCTGCCTGGGATCCGTGTCGCCCCTGCAGTGGGTCTGAGCCCCGCAGATTCTCAGCCGGGGTCTGCATGCCACTAAAACCTCAGATCCTAGGTGCAGAGAGCCGATGGGCCTAACCCGCCCTCTGCCATGCACCCTTGCCCACCTGCACCCCGTGCCCACCTGCACCCCGTGTACCCAGCCCCACCCTCCCCCCAACACACACCCGAGCCCCCCACCCATTCCCGGCTGGCCCTGGTCTATGGTTGGACTTGTGGGGCCCAGGGCATCTGCTTCCCAGGCCCCAGACACCAGGGTGTGGGGTTGGGGGGGGGGGGGGGGTAGGGTGTGAAGGGAAAGGCAGGGCAGAGACAGATCAGCGCTCCTGCAGCCCCATCGGAAATGCATTGATTTCCGTTACAGCCACGAGGCCCATCCAATTAAAAATCATCACCAATGCGTTCCAAGTCTTTATTCTTGCCAAGCGCGCTGACTGCCGCTTGAACAGAGCAATGCTGCTTGTCAAACGCGGCCTCGTCTTCACAGCTGACACCCCCCCCCCCCCCCGCCCCCGTACCCCAAGGTCTAGAGGGCGTTGTAGGTGATATGAACCCACCGTTGTGGGTGCTGAGGCCGGGGACACTTTCCTTGTCTGGGGCTGGCGTTGTCACTGAGCCTGTTTCAGGTTTCTCTCTCGGGCCCAGCGGCTGACGAAGAGGAGGCGAGAGGATGACTCTGTGTGTAATCCCTGCTGGGAAAGCACTCATGAACCTTTATGAAAGACCGGTGGCCACCAGCAATTACCGAGCAAACCACAAACACATCTCTTCCCATTACATAAACATAAAGGACGAAAAGACACACACCTGCCCAAGGAGGACTGAGTACATGCACCTCCGAGGGACCAATCCGATGGTGGAGGCAGGCAAGGAGTGGAAAAGGCAGGCAGGTATGGGACACACCTGGGCTCCGGTGCTGACTGCTGCCTCCTAGCTGTGTGACCGCAGGCAAATACTTAACCTCTCTGTAGGCCAGCGGAATCATCCCTAAAATCTGGCTAGTAATACCTTCCTCCAGCGAATGAGTGGCATTATCACACATAAAACCTCTGTGAGACCTTGGCAAATGCTAAGTGATTGATGAACAACATTTTAATTATGCCTCGTGGTTGTCTGCAACTTTTGAGAATCTTCCTCATGTCTATTTGCACACGTCACGTCTGGAAGTATCTCTAGAGCAGGGGTCCTCAAACTTTTTTTTTTCTTTTTTTTTCTTTTAGAAACATAGATGAGAGAGAAACATCGATCAGCTGCCTCTTGCACACCCCCCACTGGGGATGTGCCCGCAACCAAGGTACATGCCCTTGACCGGAATCGAACCTGGGACCCTTGAGTCCGCAGGCCGACGCTCTATCCACTGAGCCAAACCACTTTCGGCATGGGGTCCTCAAACTTTTTAAACAGGGGGCCAGTTCACTGTCCCTCAGACAGTTGGAGGGCCAGACTATAGTTTAAAAAAAACTATGAATAAATTCCTATGCACACTGCACATATCTTATTTTGAAGTAAAAAAACAAAACGGCAAAAACACCCGCATGTGGCCCGCGGGCCGTAGTTTGAGGACGCCTGCTCTAGAGTCTATGTTTAACTTTTTCCTTTCTAGTTGAGGGCAGCAAAGAAAGAATGCTCACTGCCAAATGCCACTTTTCTCCCCAGAGGTACTTTTTATAACATTGCCAACTTCTCAAGGTCATCTTTTAACCCCAGGGTCTGTACAGCCTCTACTGACACAGCCGTGCACCGGGGGTGGGAGTCATCCTCTTCTCCACCCATCCATGTTGTGGCGTGTGCTTCAGTGTGGTCTTTAAGGTGCTGTGGCTCCCTGATGCGGGCAGTGTGGTGCAGTGGTTAGGAAGTGGGCTGGGACTGGCCGACCTGCTGCGAATCTTGAACACGAACCCATTTTGTGACCCATTTTCTCCAGGCCTCAGGGACTTGTCTGTTAAAGGGGGATGATAAGAATCGTACCTTCTTCTTGGAAGTGTTGACCCAGGACACTGAGTTTTAGGATCCTGGCATCAAATTAACCATTATTTTGTAAGACAGCACTCCTCCAAAATAACTTTTTCTAAAAAGTCACCAGATTCCTTCTAACTCAGATCTGAGAGCTCATTGTGCTGCCTCCGCGCCAGGACGGGGCGGGTCAGTCTCTTTCTCCCGTGGCTTTCATGTGCATGTCCCTCGTGGTGAACTGTTTGAGGACTTTTCAAGTGATTACCTGCCATCCATACATCCTCTTCGGCATTCTCTGACCATCAGGCAAACTGTTCAAATTTCTAATTTTTAATTGTATTTATTTTTTATTGAGTTTTGAGAGTTTAAAATATATATTCTGGGTAAAAAACCTTCACATATAGGTATTTTATGAATTTTTTCTCTCAGTCTATGGTGTTTAATTCTTTTAACTTTCAAAAAGCAGAAATCTTTAATCTTTTTTAAAAATCTTGATAAAGTTCAATGTCTCACATTTTTGTTGTTGTTGTATGAGTCATGTCTGGTGTTGTAGCTAAAAAACTCTGGCTAAACCAAGGTCACACATTTTTTGTTTTCTTGTAGAAGTTTTAGAGCTGTAGGCTCTCCGTTGCGGTCCATGGTGCATGTGGAGTTAGTTTTTGTATATGGTGTGAGGTAGGGATGGAGGTTCATTCTTTGGCACATGGCTGTCCGGTTGTCCCAGCATCAAATATCGGAAAGGTTATCCTCTCCCGCGTTGAATCGCCGTCACACCCTTTGTTGACAATCAGTCCCGGCGAGTGTCTTGATTTTCACTGTATGATCCGGAACTGAAACGCTCTGCCCCCATGATTCCCAGACAGGGCCCCCGTCTGCCCCAGCACTGCTCACTGTTGAATCCTCACCACGGCAGCCCGGCCTGCGCTTCCCTCCCCCCCCCTGCGGAGCTGGCCTACAGATACATGCAGCTCTCCCAGAGGTGGGGGGTCCAGGGAGCCTACAAAGTGGTACCCCCTTAGCCATGGGGGATACATTCCAAGACCCCCAGTGGATGCCTGAAACCACACATTGTATGAACCCTGTATATATTGTTTCTTCCTGTGTGTGTGTGTGTGTGTGTGTGTGTGTATATATATATATACATATATATATACATACATATATATATATATACACTGAGTGTCCAGATTATTATGATCTCTGAACGCATAATAATCTGGCCACTCAGTATGGTTAATGGCAAAGCTCTGTGGAGCTGCCACCCCCAGGGTGGCGGGACTCGCCATCACTTTCTCCCACCTCCAAACTGGGTGCCAGGGAGACGGGCAGGGGGCCCGAAAACTCCCACATTCCTCATCCTCTCAACCTTCACGGATCTAGGACGTTCGTTGAATAGAACAGAGCAACAGGCACATCTTATGGAATTTTTTGGGACCTCATTTCCCAACCGAGTTCCCTGATGATAATAGGTGTTGGGTGAAAAAACACCTCTAAAATATATATTTTAGAGGCCCGGTGCATGAATTCGTGCATGGGTGGGGTCTGGCCAGGGGGAGGGGACATGGGCGGTTGGCTAGCCTGCCTGCTGGTTGAACTCCTGGTCGAGGGGACAATTTGCATTTTAGCCTTTTATTATATAGGATATACACTGAGTGGCCAGATTATTATGCGTTCAGAGATCATAATAATCTGGCCACTCAGTGTATATACTATATACCTATGAATAAGGTACAATTTATAAATTAGGCACAGTAAGAGATTAACAACAATAACTAAAAATAACACAGAAGAATTATGACAATACACTATAATAAACGTTATGTGGCTGTGGTCTCTCAGGGATCCGATAGGTGACTAACTGGTGGGGAGTGTTTACAGAGTGAATACACTCGACAAAGGGATGTCCCCACCCAACGATGTGAAATCTCATCATGCTCCTCAGAACAGCGCCAACGTAAAACTGATGAATTGCTTATTTCTGGAATCTTCCACGTAGTATTTCCAGACTGCGCTTGACTGTGGGTGACTGAAACCGCAGAAACCGAAACTGTGGCTATGGGGGCGACTGTGCAGCTCACTCCACGCTGGACCACAGCTCTGGGTGCCCAGGAGGCTCTGAAGCCCTGGCCACGCGGGAGGACCCGGAGCCCCCTGCCTCCCGCCGCCCACCTGGCACCCTCACCTCTGCATTCCTACCAGGCTGGCAAAGCCTCCCGAGTAAGATTGACGAGAAGTCCCCACGGCCTTTCGGAAACGAAGGCCAACCTCCCCACAGCCCACCTCGGCCGCCTCTCCGGCAGCTGCCTGGGGAGGAACATGGGAAGAATCCCGCTTATTCCCACTTTTCCCCAGCGGCGAGGAATCAGGTGGAGCCATAACCAGCTCTCCACTTGGCAAAGCACCTGACACGGTCTGCTTGATGAGATGACTCAGCAGCGCAGCCTCATTTCAGTTATTTAACATCGACTGACCGCTGATGAGCGTCTGCCGAACACCAGCGCAGCCGGGGAGGCGCGGCCAGGCCCGCCCACCAGGCGCTGCAGGCTGGCCCGTGGCCCCCCTCTCCCCAGGCCGCCGAGCTGGGCACCTTTGTCTGGCTCTGTAAGCCACGTCCCCTGAGATAATGGAATGGGTACTGGCCTGGAAAAATAATACTGACAGTGTTTCCTTTTTCAGAGAAAGCTGGTCTTGGCCTGGCAGAAACACAGACCGCCCCTCAAGCTCCCCCCTTCTCTTAAGGCTGAATGTCATGTGCTTTGTATCCAGGACAAAATATACGTGCAGATACTTCTTCCAAAGGGTCGCACACACGCAAAATATCATTTCAAAAAGGGGGTTCCTCGTGGGAAAACTCCTTGGAGAAACCCGTCTGTAACGCTGCCTCTCCGTAAGAGCACGCGGCACCCTATCATGTGAAAGCCTGAGGAATCCGCCGCGTCGCCCGCAGATTCCCACATCTACCCTCAGGGCGCTGCGTTTTCTCACCCGACACCTACTACCTTCGGGGAACTCGGCTGGGAGATGAGGTTCCAAAAAATTCCATAAGATGTGCCTGTTGCTCTGTTCTATTCAGCGAATGTCCTAGATCCGTGAAGGTCGAGAGGATGAGGAATGTGGGGTTTTCGGGCTCCCTGCCCGTCTCCCTGGCACCAGTTTGGAGGTGGGAGGAAGTGATGATGCCTCCCGCCACCCTGGGGGTGGCAGCCCCACAGAGCTTTGCCATTAACCAGTCGGTGAAGACGGCTTGGTCACCGCTGGACCAGAAGAGTCCAGCCCCCAGTGAGCATGTCCTGGCTACGGTGACAGCACGTTCCTCGCGCAGGTGTTTTCTGTCGCCTTATCCCAGTATTCCAGAGGTGCGTCTTCGCCAGATGTCACAGCTGAATTCAAAACTCGCTCCCTCTGTCGGCAACGCTGTCCTTCTCCAAACTCATGTTTGGGGCTGGGGTCAGCCATGGCAACTTCCAATCTGCCTCTTAGGAGGTGTCGGCCACGAAAACCTGGAGCGCTCAGCGAAAGTGGTTTTCTGTCCCTGGCTTAGTGCCTCTGCGCCACGATGCGGAATTAGAGGCGGCGCTGGCCGTCGCCACCGCGTGTCCCCACCGCGTGTCCCCACGGAAACCGAGTCACCAGCTCAGCGCCACCCCACCCCCCCCCCATCTCCCCAAGGACGCATGGTGTCATCCGGGCGCACACACGCGTTCTAGTTCTTATGTCTTGTTATTCTGCCAATTGCTTCACCCATTTGTGCTGGCTTTATGTTTGGTGTGCCTGTGGTGACAGCAAACCCTGACTGCTGTGGCTCTTTTCTGAAAATGGCCAGTACCGACCCAGAATGCAGACCAGGATAAAGTCACGTTCGCCCGGGGAGGTTAGGGGGCGCGGGCAGCTGCGCATAGGTCCTGCCCACGGAGCGGAGCGCGGGCTCAGAGGGGCGAGAGCACCGCGGTGTGGTACTTAGATGTGCATCTCTGGGTCTCGCTGAAAACACTCGCTTCTTCTCCTTATTGGAGTATTTCTCTGAACATTAATAAGCTCTATCCCCTCTCCCCATCTTTTGTTGGCAAACTATAAAAAATGCAAATGATCCAGAATCCAGTTGATTTAGAAGGGTGCAGCGGCTTTGCTGTGCCCACAGGACAGGGTGAGCACGTCAGGGTGGGCGGCTGCACAGGCAAGCACGGGGAGGCAGACCCCAGGCCTCATTCAGCCGTGGGGGCAGCAGACCACTCCACAGTGCGTTCTGCACCCAAACAGCCAGGGCCGCTCAGGGCCGCTCAGGGCCGCTCAGGGCCAGGAACTGCTATGTTGGAGACACCCTTATGGGGCAGGACTTGCTTCAGTAGGGCTTTGGTGCTCACTGAGTCTGCCCCCTGAGTGTGTCTCTTATGGATCTGAAGAGTTGTAATCCGGTATGGTCTCACTTTGACCACTGGGTGCACTGGCTCTTGGATCTCCAAGGAGGTGCAAAGTCATCCCCTGCCTGAGGCCACCCAGCAGGAGCTACAGAGAGATCTGAAGCTTCCTCCTCTTAGTTTGGGGTTTGGAGGTGCAGGAACAATGAACGCTACAACCACCTCTGAGAGAAAGCTGCCCTCGTGTTCCGGCCTAATGCCAGACAGTCCAGTTTCTCCCCGTATAAGTCTGTGTCCCCAGAGTCTTGCCCAGTACTGGAATTCAGGTCAGTTGGGAGTTTGTATCTCCCTCCCGATTGAAAAAGACCACAGCGTACCCAGTTGCCAGCCCACTTCCGCGTGTGCCTCCTTACCTTCGCTCTTCCGCACCTCTGCACCTCCTACCAGTCTAGATGCACTTTTCTCTTTCCTTCTTGTTGTAGAACTTCCACTCAGCCAGCCTTCCCGTGGTTCTGGATGATGTCCACTTTTTCTTTTAGTTGTAGTTTTGATGTGGTTGTGCGAGACAGCAAGTTCAGGTGTTTACCTATGCCGCCATCTTGGTTCCTCTCTGGCCTTGGCCTTCTTACGCAGGGAAAACGCCTGGGAGAAACCCGCCCACGTCACCCTTCTGTAAAGTCACACAGCACCTTAGCCTGCTAAGCCTGAGGAATCCGACGTGTGCCTGCAGATCCCCCAGTTTACTCTAAGAGCACTTTTTCCACCCGACACCTCTTCACACCAGGGATCCGGCGAAGGCTCTGATGTCATAAACTCGGGGGACTTCCGGCTGCTGGTCCCGCTGGTGGAGCTTGGTTAGATTTGGAGCTCGTAACCGCAAGCACCAGAGCCCTTCATTTCTGGTGGCTCTCACAATGCCGGACAGGACGTCTGCAGGAGACCCTCCGGCCTTCCCCAGCTTCCGCTGCCCTCACCCACGCGGCTCACGGCCTGCCACCCGGCGGGCAGGAGCAGCTGGACTCGGTGAGGCAGAGGGAAGGAGCTTCGTGTCACCCTCACCAGGCACACGGCGCCCCATCGAAGAGACTCTCGGCAAGTCCACGGTGGCCCCAGGACAGCATGTGTGGCTCCATTGTGACCACTGAGACACGGGCATGTCGGTTGATGGGGCTTCTGGGAAATACTTCTTCCAGCTAAAAAGCAAAGCCAATTAAGGGAAAAGTCTTTCTACACCTTTGCTTTCTTCCTGCCTCGAATGCTTCTGTGGGCTGATAGAGCGTCGGCCCGCGAACTGAAGGGTCCTGGGTTCGATTCTGGTCAAGGGCACATGCCTGGGCTCAATCCCCAGTAGGGGGCGTGCAGGAGGCATCTGATCCATGATTCTCATCATTGATGTTTCTATCTCTCTCTCCCTCTCCTTTCCTCTCTGAAATCAATAAAAGTATATTTTTAAAAAAGGTTCCAGGCCCTTTTGGCCACGGGGCAGGCCTCTAGGGAGAGGGCAGGACCCACACCTCGGGTCCTAAAGCAAAGAAGGCTCCACATGGAGACGGTTCTAGCTCAGTCTGACCCACAGCCTGCCTGGGGAACTTGGGCAGCAAACAGGGGACGCTCAGAGTGTCAAGTACATGGACTCCTTGCTCATCTGTTCATTCATGCTCCGACTTGCTTTTAGAAAAGAATTCGCAGTAGGATATAAGGAAGCAAGAAATAACATGATATATATATATATACATACATACATATATATATATATATATCCCCCAGGAGAGTGGTTTTAAAAATAATCAAGACAAGATCAAAATGAGAATGCCAATAGGCTTGGGGTGGGGTGGGGAGGCTGCCTCAGGACCACCGCTGAGCTGCACATGTGGCTCTCGGAGCCTTCCTCGAGGAGTAAAAGGAGACTGGCAGCAGCTCAGACCCGCAGGCGGCTCGCGGCCTCCCGCCCTGCCAGTGTCTTTCCAGGTCAGAAGTCCTGCTTTGAGTCTGCTCTCAGGGGGACCCGCCTGCGCTCCCTTCCTGGCCTCCTTTTACTGGCCCGGCCCCGGGTTTATTTTCAGCTGCTTCTCTTTCCGAAGCTGCAGGGGCCGCACAAAGCAGGCCAGGCCCCCTCGCTCCTCCCGCCCTGGGGAACAGCCGGTCCCAGCCCCGCCTGCGCTGTCCACCTGCCCCCCCACCCCCGGGGGCAGGGGTGGGCGGCGGGCTTGGCAGCCGGTGTGCGGGGAGACCTGTGCCCGCAGCAGGCGGCGGCGTGGGGCAGAGCGCTGGCTTCCCTCCGAGCTGGGGGACTGCTCTGACCTCCCTCGTCACTCCTGGCTCCTTTATAATCAGCTTTTCCATTATCGCGCAGCCAGGCCCTCCCAGAACCACATTAATTGCCTATAACTACAGCTGGTGGTTCATTTATTCTCTCTAATTTGGAAGATCCAAGTGGTTTAACCCCTGTTTTCACTTTAAAAGCTTTAGGAGTTTTGTAAACTTTGGAGGTGCTAAAGTCAAAGTGGCCAGACACATGCTCATACAAGCCCAGGCACTCACACCGTGGCACACACATGGCACATACATGGCACATGCAGGGAACACGTGGGGAGCACCATTCCGGTCAGGGGTGGGCAGGTGGTAACAAGGTCAGCTCTGGTTTAGGGGAGGGGAAACCTGGCCAGCCTCCTCCGCTGCGGGCTGTGTGGCTTCCGGGAAGTCACCTGCACCCGTGTGCCTCCGGTCCGTACCTGTGACGTGTGCCTCCGGTCCGTACCTGTGACGCGGGCTGAGCGTGCTCCCCGGGGCTGCCTGCCCAGAGCAGCGCAGAGCACGTGTGAAAGTGCCCGAGGCACAGGTGGGGCCTGGCAAAGGGAGATGCTATTATTGTAACTGGGGAAACTGAGGCACGAGGCTTGGAGGACCTCAGTGGAAGCCCTGACTCCCATTTGGAAAATGAGATGGTTGGATGGGAAAATGTCAGGCTGCTCTGAGCTCTAACTCGGAAATGCAGGGGGCCCAGAATCGCTGTGAGACAGAAGACTCAAACATGAGTCACATCTTCCCCCAAACTCAGAAAGTGACCAGAATCGGCACACGGTGAAACAATAAAACAGCCCTGGCCAGGGTGTCGCTGGTCAGAGCACTGGCCCACCCCCTGGAGGCTCTCGGGTTCAATTCCTGGTCACGGCACCTACCTCGGTGGCAGGCTGGATCCCCACCCTGGTCAGGGCGCCTGCAGGAGGCACCCAATCCAGTGTCTCTCTCACATATCTGTCTTATCTCTCTCTCTCTCCTCCCACCCCCTTCATCCCTCCTTTCCACTCTCCCTAAAAAGCAATGGGAAAAAATATATATAAATTAAATAAGTAAGTAAACCAAAATAGGGCACGCGGACTACCAAATTCTTCCCCACCCGACCCCTCCTGCCCCCCCACTCCTCTGACTTCAGCAGACGTGTCTTTCAACCTCTTGTCCTTCTTTGTCCCTCTCCTGCCCCAGCTGACCTGGGAGTGACCAAGGCTGTGACCTCTTGGGTGGAGCGGCAGGCCCCTGAGGCTGGGAGGCTCTTGGGCTCACAGGGAGGGTGTTGAAGCAGCGGCCCTCGACCTTGGCGCGGGGGCATTTGGGGTGGCTCAGTCCTTATTTCTGGAGGCTGTCCTGGGCTTGGGGGGTGGGGGGCGTTCACCAGCATCTCTGGCCTCTAGCCACGAGGTGCCAGTAGCAGTACCCCAGACACACACACACACACACACACACACACACACACACACACACACACCGTGGGAACCGCTGACCGCGAAGCCCCGCCTCCCTGTCCCCGGTGGAAGGAGGAGCGATGCGCCCTTGGGTTCAGGGCACACGGAGGGCCGGCTTGTTCCCACCTCCGGGAGCCGGGGGGCGGGCGGACGGGGAAGGGAGTTCTCCCAGCCTCTTCCAGACAGCGGAGGCCCGGGGCTGGGGCTGAGGCTGAGGCTGGGGCTGGGGGGGCCTCCCCGGCTGAGCGACAGGTCCCCCCAGGCTCCTGCTCCCTCCAGGAGTGGGCCAGGGGGCCTGGGCACCCTGCTTACGGAGCCTCCCTGCGAGGGGTCGCTGTCTGACCCGAGGGGTCACTGTCAGACCCGAGGGGTCACTGACTGACCCGAGGGGTCACTGACTGACCCGAGGGGTCACTGACTGACCCGAGGGGTCGCTGTCTGACCCGAGGGGTCACTGTCTGACCCGAGGGGTCACTGACTGACCCGAGGGGTCGCTGACTGACCCGAGGGGTCGCTGTCTGACCCGAGGGGTCACTGACTGACCCGCCCCGGGGAGCGGTTCCAGGAGCCCTGATGAGGGGGAGGTGGGGGGGTGGGAGCCCCATTTCGGAAAAACAATGCACAGTTCCCCCCGATGTTCCCAGGACTGAGGGGTGGCCTGCGGGTGACTGTCTCCTTCATTCGCTTATTTGTGTTCCCACCTTTGTACCTGGAACGTGTAGTCGCTGGGAACACGGGGAGAAAGTCGCTCAAATAAGTAGATAAAAAGGCCACGCGTGGGAAAAGGCCTGTCTGCCCGGGAGGGGGACACGGCCTGTCTGAGGGCCGGACCGGGGAGCCGGAGGGGAAGGAATTCGGAGACGAGCTGCGCCCCCAGGGGCGGTGGGTGCGGGGCGGGGGGGGGGGGGGGGGGGGGGCTTGCTCAGGGGCACACCCCCCGCAGACCTTCTGGAACCATCTTTCGTCCTCAGGGCCTGTGCCGGGTTGGGGGGCGGGAAGTGGGGGGGGGGGAGTTGTTGGTCACGTGGCTGTGAGCATGCCTCCAGGGTGCGTGGGGGGAGGGGCTGTGCGGGCCGGGGCGCAAAGAAAGGGGCGCGGAGCTCCGCCCCAGGGGCCACAGGACTCCTTCCCGCCGGTGAGCCAGCCACGCGGGGGGCCGCACGGGCTGGGCTGGGCGCCCCCAACCCCCACGGGCCTGCGCGTGGTAACCACGCCCTGGACACGGGGGAGGGCGCCGAGCCCCGCGCCCCCTCCCGCACAGACGGCCGCCCGCAGCGCCGCGGGGCCCGGGCTCGGCCGCCCTCTGCCGGGCGCAGCGTGAAGTGCAGCCTCCTGGCGGCCGCGGTCCGTCCAGGCCCCGGGAACGGAAACGTGGGAGGCGCGAGGGGGAGAAGGGGGCGCGGCTGGTCTTGGCGGGGAAGGGCCTCGTGGTGCATCCCGGAGAGCGGGAGTGGCTGCCCTCCGCGTCCCGCCGGTCCCGAGGTGGGGGCGTTTGCCAAGCACCTACTGGGTGCTGAGTGCGTGGGGGGCGGGAGGCAGAGGGGCGAGGCCTGGACCCAGCCCAGGAGCGGCACATGGGAGAGGGCCGGCCGGCCAGCGAGCATGCCACCCGCCGCCCGTGGGGTGGGGTGGGGGCCGAGCACAGGGGCTTCGGGCAAGGTGACGGCGGACAGCGGCTCTGGGTCACGGAGGGGGGCGGGTGGAGCAGACCAGGCCAAGCTTCGGTTTGCGGGGGGCGGGGTTGGGGGCTTCAGACAACAGAGATGTACTCAGGTTTGTTTATTCTGGAGGCCGGACTCCAAACTCCAGGTGTCCGCAGGGGGGATCCATCCCAGGTCCTTCTCTTAGCTTCTGGGGTTCCTGGAGATTCCTGGCGTCCTTGGCTCATAACCTTCCTAGTCTGTCCTGCCTCATCCCAGCACATCCCACCCCTTCCACGCGTTCCTTCCTATTGCAGCTGCTAAATACGAGGCCACTGAACGGTGCAGTGTCCGACCTCACAGGGAAGATCAGAAAACAGAGGCAAAGGGCCTTTCCTGCTCCCTGGCCTGAGATCCAGGTGCCTGGTCCTGACCCTGGGTAGCTGGGGGGTGGGGTGGGGGTGGGGGGGTTCTATTGGGTTAGAACCGGGACTCCCTCTAGAGTTCATCGCAGGGCCGCCTGCATTTCCCTCCCGCCGGCCCTGCAGGCCAGGACACGCTCCCTCCTTCAGCCCTCTGGTGGCAGAAAGAGGAATGACGTTATGCACTTGGCCTTGAACAACACGGGTTTGGACTGCTCAGGTGCATTTATTTATGCCCCCCGACCCCCACCCCCACCCCCCAAAAAAATACTGTCCACCCTTGGCTCTGCGGGTTTCACATCCGGGGATTCAACCAACCTCGGAGAGAACCCAGTATTTTCAAATTCCCAACCTCGGATTCCCGGCCTGGGACTGAAATGGCTTTTTTGATCTGTGCTGGTTGCATGCACAAAGCTAAGAGGCTTCTGTATAGTTAAGTTCCTGGCGAGTCAAAACTTATACATAGATTTTCAACTGTGCAGAGTCGGCATCCCTACTCCTGTGTTGCTCAAGGGTCGACTGTATCAAAATAAAAGATGCCCTGGCACCCCGATGGCAATTGCAAGGGCTTCAGGAGTTCTTTCTGTGTCGGAACCGGAGGCAGAGACCAAATACAGATTTCTTATTCTATCGCGGCCATCGTAATGTACACACTGCATACTGACTTAGCCAACTTCACAAAAAGGTGGTGTTGAAAGTTGAAATGGAAAGGGTCTGCCATGGGGCTGGGTGAGGAAGGACGAAGTTTTCATATCCTGTTGTGAAAAGTGTGCCCGAGGCGGAAAAATCAAAAGTAAAAATACAAACATAAACTGTAGATACAAAGGTGTGAACACACACCCACACCAGCTAACGGAAGTGAAACTAGTTGTCGGGAAGGAGGGGAAGGAAAGCAAGAACCAAAACAAAGTAGGAGAAATATCTGCTCTTTCACCTAGATTCTAGATGCATATATAACTTGAATGAAATCTTAAGGAAAAATGAGAAAAGGCAACGAGAAGGTTACAAGCAAAAACAGCCAAATTACTCTTCCTTGATTTTAGTAAATGGCAGTGCCTCCTAGAAAAATACATTTTTTTAAAAAAAGAAAGAAAAGAAAAGACGCCTGACTCTTTTCTAAAGCGTAAGTTCCCTGAGCAAAAGTGACTACATTTCCCAGTGCCCCGCCTCAGCTGCTCCCAGCTACCTCAGATAATCCCCAACTTTCAAACAATACTTGTTAAGGCTTAAGGGAGGTGTTGCAAACAGCGGCTGCTTGAAGTAACCGTGTCTACACACTTTTCCCTTGCAAGTTTTCAGTGGTGAGTCCAGGATCACAGCATCAGGATCTTTTTCAGAAACCAATTTTAAAACGTGTCGGTGCATAATGTGTTTTGTGCTGAAGTGATCACAAACGCCAAGCCTGGGCTTGTGATAACTCTAGAAATAAGAAAGCAACATGGGGAGATTTCCGCGGCATTTATTTCTATTTATAACATAGATCCTGTCAGCTTTTGAAGAGGATGAGGGGCGGCTTCCGATAAAAGTTGTGCACAACAAGGTTGCTGAGACGGGAGGAGAGAATTGAAAACCCACGCAGGAGGAGGAGGGAGCTGAGACGGTGACAAAACCCCAGCGACCCCAGGCTAAACGCTGGGCCCAGCTTTCTGGTCGCTAAAGCAGGATGGAAACTGGACGCCTTGCAGGCCCTCGCGCTGAAGGAAACGAAGAGGCGGAGGCCAACTCAACGTGCCCATACCCGCTCGCTTGAGTCTCCTGAAGAGCCGGGCCTGGGCCTGGGCCTGGGCCTGGGTAGGGTCCCCAGGACTGACGCCTGTCCTGACGTCTGAAGGGGTGTCTGTCTGCAGGGCCTGGTGCAGAGCATCCAAACCCGGGGACACTGAACCCTCTGCCTCCACCTCCTGCCAGCCAAGAGGTCGGAAGACGGCCCCCAGGTTGTAGTAAAGGTCCCTTAGCTGATGCACAGGATCCTGTCTTGCTTTTGCAGGGGTTTCTGTGGGAGGAGGGGGAGGACCTGGAAGATGAGGTGGAGCAAGTCTGGGCGAGGCAGAGACAGGGCGGTGCGGCATCGCTGTGCTGTGGGGCAACCTCAGGATGAAGCAAAGTGGGAAACGGAGAGGAGAGGGGGCAGAGGGGCGGGGAGTGTGGGTGCCCCGGGCCGCACTGGAGGTGCCTTCTATGTGGCCGCGGTGCGCCCAAGTAACCAGGGGGTTTGGTATGATGTCTGGGGCAGACCAAACACACGCAGGTACTTGGAGATCCAGGCCCCTGGGGCCCCACTTAGCTCAGGAATTGACCGCGCCTGCCCTGTCCCCGTGTCACCGACCACCATCGGACAAGACCCCTGACCAGCGCGGGTGGCCTCGCTCTCGGGCCCCCCAGCAGCTGCTGTGAGCGGATGATTTAGAAGTTTGGAGCCACAGAGAATCAAGTCACTGCACCCGGTCAGCATGGCTCAGGCCCAGCGACTCTCGGCCTGTTGTGTACTTAAAGGGAGCTGTTTTCATTCTCGTTCTTAAAGCCGGGCACAGAGTGTGGCTTCACACATGGGGGCCGGAAGGGATGCTGTTGATCTCCCGCCGAACCTTCCTGAAAGCTCCCGCTGTCTCGGGCAGACAAGCCCAGGACAACCGCGGGGCAGGACGGAGGCCTTGCCACGCTGAGTAGTTAACGGTGACGGCGCTCAGCTCGGTGACTTAGGGACCGTGCGATCGGAGGAGGTCGTGCTGCCGCTGACAGCGAAGGCACAGGCGGGTGGATCAGGCAGGAGGACTGGACTTCCTCTGAGGGCGCAGTAGGTTCACAGGGGCTGGGTGGCGGGTTGACTTCTGTCTGGTTTCTTCAACCACCAGCCGGTGCCCAGGGGAGCCAAGCCCTTGTGATCCCCGTACCCTTCCCACACCTCCTCTCAGAGAAGAACTTCAGCGCGGCTTCTCCCTACAAAATAGAACTCTCCGCCCCAGGTGAGGAAGGAGCCTCATTCCTGGAGGGCATCGCCCAACACAACCAAAGGGACGAGTGTGGCCTTCACAGATCACGCGGGCAGTGACGGGTTCCTCGGAGGGCCTGTGTTTAGCGATGCCCCCCATCTGGGAGCCTGACCAGGTCCCACACGGCGAGACGGCCGCCTCCTCGGCGGGACACCAGATGGCCCTGGGTGGTGTGTGCTGCTGTGGATCTTCCTTTTATCTGCTCCTCCCTGCCCAGGAGGTCCGAGCTGGTGAGCGCGTTACAATCGTGCTTGAATTTTTAATCTTTGGACTATCTCGCTATAGGCCTGGGAGTTGGAAACCCCTGGGAACCAGGACGCACCTGAGAAACAAGGTTCTCGTCATTCCGATGGGGTTATTTTCTGGAGTTTGGTGCTGCGGGAAATGTGGCCAGCGTGGGCGAGCGGTAATTCAGTTTCACCAGGAGCAGGAGGGCTGCGCACCTGGACCCCACTCGGAGCCTGGGGGTAGAAGGTGAGTTTGGGGAGCAGGTAGCAGGGGTCCCATAAACGCACCACGCGTCCTGTTTGCCAGATTCTGCTTCTTAGGAGAGTCCATTCGAGCGGCTTCCCCCGGTCTGGCATCAGAACTCCTCCACTCTCTCCTGCCTACTTTCGCCGTTTTTCTCTTTTTCAGTGAGCGCTCGTGCCTCACCCAAGGGTCTGACCCAAATCACTTGCGGATGCTGGGGCAGCAGAGTTGAAACTGCCCCTGTGTGCGTCCTGTCACTGCTGGGCCACTTTTCTCCAACACAGACACCCGCCATCAGACAAGATGTGCCCCCGCCTCCCTCGGTGTTAGACGAGCGGCACTGCTCGCAGGAGGCGCTGGCTCTCCTCTCTGGACTCAGAACCGCAGCCTCTGACCATCCTGGCAACACCAACAGAGACCCGCATGCTCGGCATGTCCAGTGACTCCCGGCAGAAAGGAAAAAACCTCACCGAACACGATAAATACTATCAAAATAGTGTTCTGCTACTTTTCATGAGAAATTTATTTGGAGAAATTTTTTTCTAAATTTTGCCTAGCTGATTTTCATTTGTACTTAACTGTTTGTTTTACATTTAGGGAAAATACATGAAAAGGAGGTGAAATATACAACATTTTCCACGAACCAAACTTAGGAGATTAAATTTTGCCCCAAGTGAAACAGCTAAATAGTGGATTTTAATTACTTTTGTCCCCATGGGCTTCCCCCCACCCTAGTTTCTTACATTTTCCCCTTAGGTTGCAATGATTAATTTGCAAGTTGAGTCCCTTACTAGCCATGGAACGAGGCAGAGTGTGTGCCGGGCGAGATCAGGCACCACCTTGTAGCCGAGCTGGTGAAGAAAGGCTTCCCCCCAGGCGGGTGGCGTCAGAGAGAGGAAGTGAGGGTCCCTGGGGCCGCGCCTCCGCTCCGCTGGGCCCGGGCAGCCCCCCCTCCCTGTCATTAGACCCCGTGCTTCCGGGCGCGGGCAGGCTGCTCGGTGTCTTTCGAGGCAGTTCCCATGGCCTATTTCCCATTCCCAGGTTGCTCAGAAACCACAGTTTTTTACTGAAGATAAGCAGCCCATGGATCCATTTTTACGGGGCAGCAATCACAGGGCACGTGGTGTTTCTTCTTGAATAAATCCCGAGGCCTCGGAAGTCCCCCCCTCTCTGCCCACCGTGTCTCCTCTATCTCGCTTTCTCTAACAGCTCTTTTGGGGGCCGAGAGTCTAAATATAAAGCGTAACGCTCAACTGGTGTAAGCGGCGTTCCTACTGAAAGCTGCCTTCGTGTTGGCTTAGCATGGAACGGAAATGGCTCGTGTTATGCAGCCTTTAAAAAGTCTCTAGTGCTCAGCCCCCATGAAATGGATTGCTTATGGGGAGATAATGTCTGTTCTATTCCTTTTTAAGTCTGTGAAAAATGTCATCCTGGTTAATAGGGTGATTAAAACTCTTTATGCTCCAGGAGATAAATGTGATTATGTTTGTCATACTCTACCCGAGATAAAGACAGCAGAGGCAAACTTGAAATTCCATAACATTTCCTCTTCCATAGCCAGGGACATTCAGAACTCAATACACAGATGGTACTTCACATAAAGAATAACATTATCTGTGAAACATTTTTCCTTTCCATTAACCAATTGAACAATATGCCTCTGGTGCAAAGGAGGAGACAAATGACTCCATCCTCTGATATCTGAGCCCTGAGTGCAGAAAAATGCCACAGTCGTCACACGGATGGTTTTCTTTTCCATTTCACCTCGGTCACTTCCTCTTGGCTTTTAAAATGCGTCCAGAGCCTGAGCTTGGTGCCAACTCTAGGGACTCTGTCCCCGTCGAACTTCCCTCAGCAGGTGACTCACGATCGTTATGTGATCCCTGCCATCCCTCAGGGACCACGATATATGTAGAAGGGGTTTTGTAAACAGTAGGCATGCCACACGAGATGTATTCAGACATTCGTTCCTCCGGGCCTCCCACGTGCCAGCCCGTGGGGACAGAGTGCACCCCACAACCCTGGCGCCCTCCCAGGGCTGGGCTGCCATCGGCGCCAGCAGTGGGCGCTGTCCCACGTTTCCAAGGCCCTGCGTGGAGTTTCTACCCGAACGGAGCTTACAAGGCAGGAACCTATTAAATAGAATCAGGATTGATAATGCTTTTCCCTTTCATTATCCCAGACAAGCTAGAAACTCTCCTTTTCTCCCACTCGGTGGAGGGCTTTTAAAAAATCAATAGCTATTCTCCACTGAAGAAAAATAAAAACCTAGAGTCTAGCTGTACGTAGTTGTAGGGAGCTCCCATTCTATTAGGGGAACCTAGGCCGGGGGCGTCAGACTCAGACCAAGAATGTGGACAAAAGCCTGTTCCGTTGGGCTCCAGCCTTTCTCCCCTTCATTCATTTCTGCTCGTGTTGAGGGAGGTCATCGAGAAGACGTGGCTGCTGGTTGGCCTGAGAGCTGGACCCGGGCAATGGAGGCTCCCCCACTTCCCCGTCCCTGGGATGTGCGCTCTGCTTGCCCTCCTGGCTCCCAGGAGCTCCTGTAAGGATGCAGCCTTGAGACAGAAATGTGACTGAGTCCACTTAGGGCCTCTACATAAACTGTTAAGATTTGGAGGACGCCCTAACCGATTTGGCTCAGTGGATAGGGCATCGGCCTGCGGACTGAAGGGTCCCAGGTTCGATTCCGGTCAAGGGCATGTATCTGGGTTGCGGGCACATCCCCAATAGGGGGTGTGCAGAAGGCAGCTGATCGATGTTTCTCTCATCGATGTTTCTAACTCTCTATCCCTCTCCCTTCCTCTCTGTAAAAAAAAATCAATAAAATATATATTAAAAAAAAAAAAGATTTGGAGGACAAATTGTGGAAAACTACTCCGTCTGTGGCAGCCCAATACCAGCCTCGTAAGGAGGTTCCTCCGCTCATTAAGCCTGCCTCCTGCCCTCCGGAGGCGTGCCTCTTGCTTTGGTCTCCCTGCCCCGAGAAAGGGGCTGGTTTCAGATTCCACTCGGGAAGCTCCCAGGAGGTTGTGAAGCAACAGGTAGAAATCTTTCCTTAGCTGAGATGTAGTTAAAAATGAAAGACGGGTGAAGAGTTTTTGCTGCTCCATGTACCCTGATCAACTTCACAATCCTTTCTGTTTAGTCTGGGATTTCTAACAGGTTACAGATGGATCCCAGAATTATTAATAATGCAGCACTTTTAATAAGGTGACGTGGTCCAGAGAAAAATGTAATGTTATACACTTGACATTTCACTTAAAAATTTCCTTAGGACTAAAAGATTTCATTATAACAGATTAATTTCAAATATACTTTATTAAACCTGGTTGCTAATTAAAGCCTAAGCAATGATAAAGAAACTGGACAATTGATATTCAACCAGAGATTACTTTTCCAGAAATATTGACATATCCTTTTTCTTTAAAATTTTTAAATCTCCAGTAAAAAAAATAATTGCAATTAGACATTATTCTGTTTTCTGTAAGAGCTCCTGGAGGACAGAAAAGGGTTGGGTGTGTATATAAGAATTTGCCAGTTTCATCAGCAAGGCAGTACTAAATAATTAGTATTGAGACTTAACACTCAGATAACTTCCTGGTTAAAAATGCTTGTTAAGATAGGTGATAACTGGGCAATTTTTACATTGACAACTGAGACAAAACTACAAACTGTCAGTTAATGTTTAGGAACCCGGAACCAATTTCTCAAAATACTATGTTTAATACCCATGATGTCCTTGCCCTTATTTTAGCACAGCTGTACCTTTTCAAGTTATCGTAATCTGTGGCTGGCTTCTTGCTCAACGTGAGCATTTACAGGATGCAGGTGAGCTGTCAGGTACAGAAGGAGCACGGGCGGGTCAGACTGGCTCCGAGGGGCAGCGCCCAGCTGCCCAGGCTCAGGGCCTCCCGGCCGTCACTGCGGGGTCTGCGGCAGGAGCGAGTGTCCAGGTCCCAACAGCCACGACTGACAGGAAAGACTGTTGAAACTCATCCAATTAGGGACATGGCGGTACTGCTGCTGTTAGGATCTGTTGTCAGCATTTTCCATCTCAGGCTGTTATAAACTCTTTTTCAGGTACAGAACTTGCCTTCAACTGTTATAGTCATACACAGAGTACTTCCCGGGATCTCCTCCATATAGAGAAGTTATCCATATCATCATTGTAAACGGTCTTCCTAACTTTGGGAAAAATTTATCCTCCCTCCCCCCTCCCCCAACACGATACACATGAGCACGCACTCGCCACGTGAAGTTTACAGCAAAGCACGGGACAGTGTGAACACGCCGACCGTGTCCACCCGCGGGGTCGGACCACGCGGACGCGTCTTCCCGAGGAGAAATCAGTGAGTCCCCTGGCTGGCCGGCGTCTCCGAAGCCACTCCCTGTAACAGCCGTTCGGAATTCACCGCCAAGTTCATCTCATTTGGATTTCAACGCTTCCTCCCACTCCACAGCAGGTTGGGAGTTCTTGGGAATTGCTGGAAATATCGATTGCATTTTGCTTCGAAAGTCTTCCATCTAAAAGAAAGAAGTTCATCAGCAAATGTTAAAAGAAGGGAAAGAGCCACAATTAGAGAGGACGCAGCTGTCGGTGGGAGGGAACTTCACTGCTCGAGGCACAGAGCCGATGAAGACCAATGAAAGGTAAGAAGCCATCCCAGCTCCTCGGAAGACAATGAGGTACACCTGTTTTCTCCTAAGTATAAACCTTCTGGGCCTTTAAGAACATAAAACTCCACTCTGACTCTGGACAGCACCAGGCTCACCACTGTCCACCTGCCTGACAGGGACTCCCAGGAGGAAGGGGTGTATTGCTGGCTTTCATCGGGAAAGAGCAGCCGAGAGCCAGAGTTGTCCACTGAATCCATGAAAACACTCAGGTCGGTCCCAGTTAGAAGAATTTTAGAGCCAGAGAGGAGTGGAGAGAAGAAACTTGGTAGGGAGTTAATAGAATGGATCAGTGAATGGCAGGTAAACTGGATGTTTGTATGTGCCAGTGTTGGAAAATCTAGGCGGGGTTTACCAGGGGAGGTTGATTTGGAACCTGGGAGCGGGAGCAGGGAAGTGGAAGATCTTAATTCCAGGGTCAACCTGGGGCGGCACCTGGCTCCACCTACAGGGCGGGGGGTGCGGGGGAGGGGCGGGAGACACTCATTTATGGGAGCTGGATAAGTTTTACATTACAGAGTATAGCTACATGCTCTTTGGTTCATTCTTTTGTGTCTGCATGGTCCCGCTATGGGGATATTTCATCAGCCACACCCCCTACAGCCCAAGGCTGCAGATCTCCCCATGGCGTGTGTGAGGTGCCCGGGCCTCAGCAACCTGCACTCATTTCGTTGTTATCTTGAGAGGCAGCTAACTTCTTTGTATGGTGATGCTTATTTATTCCATTGGAACCTGAATCCTCACTTTGCTTCCAAATTCAGGGGGTGTATCTTGTGTGGGACCTGTCAATGCCTGGGCACGCTGTTAGCCCCACAGGCTCTGACAGGCCTCTCTGTGCAAACCCAAGCCCAACGCCTGGGAAAGCTGCTTATGCTGAGCAGTCGTCTCCAGGTGTGTGGATGGAGGTAACTGCCTGCTTCCAGGGTTGTGAGGAGTGAGAGAATACATGTAAAGCACAGCACCGAACACTTGGTAAGCGCTCAATATAATTAGCTACTGCCGTTACAGCGTCATCAAAATACATGTGCCATGTTCCAAGAACAAAGCTCATATGGATATAAACATTATGGTGTGTTTATTAAAAGTATTTTATAGTTATATGTCATTTTGGTTTAAGTATTGACACTAGAAGATACATAGGCTATCCATTATAGTAGTCCCTGGCAACCGTGTCAGTGTCGGGTCCGAGACATTAATCTTGAAAACACCCATGTCCATGGGATGCCGCACTCCTCTTCCGTGCAGCTCTCTCATTCGTACTGTGATGAACCCCCATAAGAGGCTCTTATCAGGGGCAGGACTGCATCCCTGCGGAGGCCCTGAAAGTGTGGGGTGTTTTTGGTTGTCACATCACAGGGGATCGCTGCTTTCACCTTGGAGGGCATGGGTGCTTCATGTCCAGGTGGCCCACAAAAAGAACTGCTTTGCCCAAAATACCACATGCCCCTGCGGAGGAGATGTGCATCGGCCTCTCTCAGTTGAAAGACAGACAGCTCTCTGGTTTGCAATGTGCTGCCTGGTTCTTTTCCTTCACTTTTCTGGTTGCACATTTGTTACAACTAGGCCTGATGTGAGGGTTTTCAAATGGAGTGTCAGGTAGCCAGCACATGAACAGAATCATCTACCGCTCCACCTTCTCGGTGATCTGGGGCATGACCAGTTGCTGAGGAGGAGGATGCTGGGAAATGCTTCCAGGTCTGGGTAAGAGAGTAAGGGGTGGCTGCCCTACCTCAGCATGGTTCTGTTCCCATTTTCTCCTCGTGGCCCGATTTTTTTTCTTTCCTCTCATTTCCCAAGTATTGCATTATTCATGTGTACCCAGGGTCCTAAGTGAGTAACTGAACCACTAGAAGGAACCATATCTCAAAAATAGCCCACTAGGGATAGGCTTTGGAGCGAGGTAAAGGGAGGAGGCAAGTGGGATAAGAACACCATTCAGCCCTCTCCTTTGATTTTGCAGCGGCGGAAATGGAAACGCAGAGTCCACATTTCATTACAAACAGGGCCGCAAGTTGCTTTAAACAATGGGGCTCCATAGAAGGTTTTAAGGCTTGTATTAGTTATATTGCATGCACAGTAAATGGAAACCTTCAGTTTTTCCACCTAGATCCATTTCTGATACGCAGTTCCGAGGAGGTGTAGGCCTCACCAGTGATACTCTTATCACAGCCCAGCAGAACGCTCTGCTGCTTTAAAGTGTGCTTGAAACCATTTAGGCTTGGGTACATTTTGACAAACTTGGTTATTAATGTACTGAATTCCATGATCACAATCACAGCCATTGCCATAGAACCATCCCTACTCTATACCCCAAAAGCTTGGTGAAGATGGAGCATGCTGGGAACTAGTGTCTCCATCCAGCAACTCAGTTTTACTCCAAACTCTGGGATCTGCTCCCTGAGCAGGGAGAATTTTCCGTGGCTCTGGCTCAGAGGGCTCCCTTCTGAGCACGGCTGCCGCGCGCTGCCCAGTCCAGGTGCTCGCCACAGACGATGGCCCTCCCTAGGCACTGAGCCCGCTGCTCCGAGAACTGCCCTCTGAGGTCCCAGTGTTTGTGCTGGGCTCTAATTATCAGAAAGTACAATGTCCGAGGCAGCGGTTCTCCAATGGAGTGTCATGACAACTGGTAATTTGTCACTAATCTGGACGTTCTGAAGACTGGATACAATAGACATTTTAGACATTGGAACAGATTCAAGACTACATCTCTAATAATGTCACTCTCACTCACAGTTCAGTACTTTCCGGAAGGGCCAGGAGTGGACATGGGCTGTGCTGTATATTTACCATGCATGTCCTGGTGGGGAAAACCAATGTGAAAACTTTCTGTCTAAAATGTGGAATGCTGCCCTCGCTGGTTTGGCTCAGTGGATAGAGCGTCGGCCTGCAGACTGAAGGGTCCCGGGTTCAATTCCGGTCAAGGGCACATGCCCGGGTTGCGGGCTCGATCCCCAGTAGAGGGCATACAGGAGGCAGCCAATCAATGATTCTCTCTCATCATTGATGTTTCTATCTCTCTCTCTTCCTCTCATTTCCTCTCTAAAATCAATAAAAATATTTTTAAAAAATGAAATTTTTTTTAAAAATGTGGTATGCTGAGAAATTACTTAAAAGCTTTAGGATACAAATAAGCCAGTCAGAGAAAGAAAAATACCATATGATATATCACTTATATGTGGAATCTAATGAACACATTAACTGATGAACAAAAGAGAAACAGAGCCATAGATACATGCAACAGTCTGACAGAGGTCAGAGGGAAGAGGGAGGGGGAACTGGATAAAAGGAGCTAAAGAAAGGAGCCAAGGAACATATATGCACAGCCCATGGACACAGACAACAGAGTGGTGACGGCCAGGGGAAGGTGGCGGGGCCTGGGTGGAGGCAGGGACTACTATAATGGATAGCCTATGTATCTTCTAGTGGGAAATGGTGGACATCTGTAATAGTGTCAACAATAAAAAGAAAGTTTCAGGATATGTCCCTGATTTAATTAATTTCATAAAATCCTTACATTATTGATTCTAATAAATAGTTACTGGGATTAAAAGCTCCAAGTTGTAAAGTGCCTTTGCCATTGACCAGCTTGTTTGCAGGTCGGCCTCAGTGCTGGGGTTAGAATGACGAAACCTTTATAGGATCAAAGCCTTTGGACATGTCAATAATTACAGCACCAATGGTGATTTTGAAAACCTTGGAAATCCAGCCTCTTCATAAACTAAAACAGAATAAGACTATAAATGTTACCTTAACAAGAATAATAATGTCTGCCATCTGGGATCACCTACGAGGCAGGCACTGTACCAAGAATCAGGTGATTATGTAGCCTTCACAATTCTATGGGGCAGCAATGAGGACTGTCAGTTTACACGGAGAAACCAGGGACCAGAGAGGTCAACCCATTCATGGTGACATGGTTTATAAGTACAACTGCCTGACTGATGTCCAGAGCTCTTTCTTGACAGTCACTCTGGTTCTGTGACCTGGGAAGACACAGTACCTCTATAGCCTCTACTATGAACTTCACTAAAAATGACTATACATAGATGCCTCTTGCACTGGTGACCATTTTATATAGGACTAGAAGCCCGGTGCACGAAATTCGTGCACGGCGGGGGGTTGTCCCTCAGCCCAGCCTGTACCCTCTCCAATCTGGGACTCCTGGAGGGATGTCCGACTGCCCGTTTAGGCCCGATCCTGGTGGGATCGGGCCTAAACGGGCAGTCGGACATCCCTCTCACAATCCAGGACTGCTGGCTCCCAACTGCTTGCCTGCCTGCCTTCCTGATTGCCCCCAACCGCTTCTGCCTGCCAGCCTGGTCACCCCTAACTGCCCTCTCCTGCAGGGTTGATCACCTCCAACTGCCCTCCCTTGCAAGCCTGGTCCCTCTCAACTGCCCTCCCTTGCAGGCCTGGTCCCTCACAACTGCCCTCCCTTGCAGGCCGGGTGCCTCCCAACTGCCCTCTCCTGCTGGCCATCTTGTGGTGGCCATCTTGTGTCCACATGGGGGCAGCTATATTGTGTGTTGCAGTGATGATCAATCTGTATATTACTCTTTTATTAGATAGGATAGAGGCCTGGTGCACGGGTGGGGGCCAGCTGGTTTGCCCTGAAGAGTGTCACAGATAAGGGTGGGGGTTCCCTTGGGGTGTGGGGCGGCCTGAGCGAGGGGCCTGTGGTGGTTTGCAGGCCGGCCACGCCCCCTGGCAACCCAAGCGGAGGCCCTGGTATCTGGAATTTATTTTCCTTCTACAATTGAAACTTTGTAGCCTGGAGCGGAGCCAAGCCTGGGGCTCCGGCAGCCATTTCTGTGGCAGTTAATTCACCTTCTACAATTGAAATGTTGTAGCCTTAAGCGGGTGGGCCCGGCCAGGGTGTGCGGAAAGCTTTGCTTCCCCTGTTGCCGCCGGCAACCCTGGCCTGCTCTCTCAAGCTCCATTCTGCCGCCATTTGTTTGAATTTGTTTACCTTCTATAATTGAAACTTTGTAACTTGAGTGGAGGCTTAGGCCTGCAACGGCTATGGAAAGCTTGGCTTACTCTGTTACCTGGGAAACCTTGCTCTCTGTGGCTGTAGCCATCTTGGATTGGGGTTAATTTGCATACTCGCTCTGATTGGCTGGTGGGCGTGGCTTGGCTGATGGGCGTGGCTTATGTAGCGGAGTGATGGTTAATTTGCATATTACTGTTTTATTAGAGAGGATGGCATGCAGATTAATACCCACGTTCACCAAGAGCCTGTACTCATTTACTCATGGATACAGAGGGGTTAGATTTCTCTACCTTTTTTGAAGTTAGAGACCAGTTCTGGCAGATGAAATGCAATAGAAATGTGTGTCACTTGCGGAATGAAGCATTTAACTACAGGTATTTGATTCTCCAGGCCTCTCTTCCCTTTCTGTAGCAAGCATGCAAACCTGTGTTGCCAGATTGGTGCCTGGAAGTCAAAGCAACCTGAGATACTAAGCCAGCTTATGAAGGACAGCTTCCCTGGAGTCGTGTAAACCCACAGTGGATTTTACATGAGACAGAAGTAAACTTTTAAGCTGCATACTTGGAGATTGTTTTTTAGTGCAGCATAACCCAACATATCCTGACATTAATGATGAAGAAAATTATTAAATAGACACAAGACATGCTCTGATGCTGTTCAATAGGACATTAACTTTAGCTGAAACAAGGCCTGGACAAGGAGGGAAGGAACTGTGCAGTTGAGCTTAAAGAACTCTTATAACTATCTGAAACAAATGAACCTGCACTCTGCCCACCTTCAGGATGCTCAGTACGTCAATCAGTCTCATTATATGATACTAGAGGCCCGGTGCATGAATTCATGCACCAATGGGGTCCCTTGGCCTGGCCTGTGGGATCTGGCTGAAACCGGCTCTCCAACATCCCCCAAGGGGTCCCAGATTGTGAGAGGGCCAGGCCAAGGGACCCCATCAGTGCATGATTGGGGCCAGGGAGGGATGTGGGAGGTTGGCCAGCCCAGGAGGGACCATGGGAGGGCTCCAGGGCATGTCTGGCCTGTCTTGCTCAGTCCCAATTGGCCGGACCACAGCAGCAAGCTAACCTACTGGTCAGAGCATTTGCCCTCTGGTGGTCAGTGCACATCATAGCGAGCAGTTGAGCAGCCTTACCATATCATTAGCATATTATGCTTTGATTGAACAGCCGACCAGCCGACCGGACACTTAGCATATTAGGCTTTTATTATATAGGATTGCTTCCTAGGGAATTAGAACACTTCTAGATGTTGTCAATGAAATAGTAAGGGAACTCGGATGGTAGAGTCATCTTGGGGGGCAGATCACTGTCCTATATCTACATGATTAAATTCAACTAAGGAGAACTGGTTTAGTTTAGAGAGCAGATGCCGGTACTCTTCACTTTTGCTTAGGCCTGCTGATATCCACATGGGTCCTAAGATATACCATATTATTTATTTACTATCCAATTGCATTAGGAAAGCTAACATAATACAAAAAATCTCAACTTCCTATTTTCTAAGTTATAGTACTATCATTTAGGTAAAGGTCAGACAAGCCCCTTTACTTTCTCCTAAATGCTCACTGTATCACATGTATAAAGTCTAAAATCTGTAGTCAAGTCCATTGATTTAGGAATAAAAATGAAAAGTGTAACTTTTTGAGAAATACAACCCCTGAAGTACTCACTGAAATGGCCAATTTTTATGACAGTGATTGACAACAGGGCACAATTCAAAAGCAAAAGCCTTCCGTTAATGTAAGGAAACTGAGCAACAGGGACGACCCTGGAGAGTGTTAGGGCCAGGGCCACACTGCCGCTAAGACTCAGCCCAATAAGAACAATTTATCACATGCTCCTTGATTAAGGTGCTAACAGGTCAGGTTCTCAGAGGTAATTCTGAAATGATTTGTCAAGCTTTATTTTTAGTAGCTGCAAAATTTTAGAATGTTTCTCTGCCAAATAAATGACAGTAATTGCACCACCTCTGACTGTCAGGCCTCTTCCTAAAAGCTTTATATTTTACTGCATTAAACACTTCATAACAGCTACCAACCTGATCACTATTATTTTCATAGTTTAACCTCATGATCCTACTTCACTGGCATGAGAGTGCAGAGCACTCACACCATACACACACACACACACACACACACACACACATGCAGTACTATTTCATGATGTCCTTTTAAAGGCCCTGCGGATAGGCTGTCACCGGAGAATGGAGGCAGCAGATGGCTCCATTACAAAAAGTACTTCTGTACATTTATTTTTTCACTGTAGAGAGTTATAACTTAAAAAATAGTATGTAAAAAATAGTACATAAGCTAGTCAGAATGAATTAACATGTACTTAATGAAAATAATAAATTTCTACAACACAATAAACACCTACACCCCACATTCTTTTGGACCAAATGGCAACTACATATAAATTTAAGTAAGTATTGGTATATTAGTGGTAGGAAAAAAACACATCTTTGATGCAGTCACTTAGGAACTGCTAAAAACACAAAACCTGGATGTTAAATAACAGAGCTGGGGGGGGGGGGGGCCTACATAAATAGGGGAATCAGTCGCTCTACCCCTTTCCTCTTTCCAACTTTTAGCAATCTAAGTTTATTAAAATATTTGACATATACAATCCATAGTAACGGTCTCTTCTTCAGAAACTTCCGAGTGGTAGTTCTCACACCTTTAAACCTTGAGGGTCTTCTGAATCTCCCAAAGTGTTTCTGCACTCTTCTTCAGACGAGCCTCTTCCTCGGGGGTCAGCTTGACCTTTATAAGGTCCGTAATCCCATTCTCTCCCAGGATACAAGGAACACTGAGGGATACTTCTTCATTTATGCCATAGAGACCCTTAATTATGGTGGAAACGGGATGCACTCTCCTAAGGTTCTTCAAAATACTTTCCGCTAAATCAGCTACGGAAAGGCCAATGGCCCAATTAGTATAACCTTTCATTTTAATAATCTGATAGGCGCTGGCAATCACATCTTTGTGGACGTTTTTCCAGTGCTCGGGGTCTTTATCAGTTCCTATGTCTGCGTTCAGATCCTTCAGAAGGACACCCGCGATGTTCACGCCGCTCCACACTGGGACACTCGAGTCCCCGTGCTCTCCCAGGACCCACCCATGGCAGCTCTCAGGGTGGACACCGAGCTTCTGGCCGATCAAGAAACGAAAACGGGCAGTGTCCAAATTACAGCCACTCCCAATAACACGGTGCTGGGGGATCCCGCTCAACTTCCAGGTGACATACGTTAAGATATCCACCGGATTGGAAACAACAATCAGCTTGCACTTGGGACTGTACGTCATGATGTCAGAAATCATTAATTTGAAGATGGCCACATTTCGCTGGACTAGGTTAAGGCGCGTCTCTCCCTTTTCCTGGCGTGCACCTGCTGTGATGATCACAAGGTTGGAGTTGGCAGTGACCTGGTAATCTTTGCTGGAAACAATATTTGGCATTTTCACGAAAGGACTGCCATGTTGGAGATCCATCACCTCGCCCTTCAGTCTGCCTTCGGCGACATCCACCAAGGCCAGCTCATCGCTCAGGCCTCTCAGCAGGATGCTGATGGCACAGGCCATGCCAACCGACCCCGCGCCTATAATGGAGATTTTATTATGAGGAACGGTCTCCGATGAAGTTAAGTTCTTCATCAGCTCACCCTTGACAGTCGCCATCCTAGACACGGGGGTAACTGCGCAAGGACCCCTGAGGGGGATGCCAGCAGGCTGGCGGGGACCCGGCGCCCCCAGACTCAGGAGACTCGCTCTCGCAGCGCCCACTCTCCGGCTGGCCCAGCAGACTCCTCCAGCCCAGCCCATGGCCGTTCACTCAAAGGGGAGGGGAGAGAAGATGCAGGAAGGCGGCAGGCAAGGTGAGGCCTGAAGGAAGGGCTTGTGATCCCTGGCCACCGCCTCAGCCTGCTACTGCGTCTGCGCCAGGCTGGGGGCCGTTAGACACCCCCTCAGCGTGCTACTGCGTCTGCGCGAGGCTGGGGGCCGTTGGACACCCCCTTGGCGGCGTGCTACTGCGTCTGCGCCAGGCTGGGGGCCGTTGGACACCCCCTTGGCGGCGTGGTACTGCGTCTGCGCCAGGCTGGGGGCCGTTGGACACCCCCTTGGCGGCGTGGTACTGCGTCTGCGCCAGGCTGGGGGCCGTTGGACACCCCCTTGGCGGCGTGCTACTGCGTCTGCACCAGGCTGGGGGCCGTTAGACACCCCCTCGGCGTGCTACTGCGTCTGCGTGAGGCTGTAGGCCGTTAGACACCCCTTCGGCGTGGTACTGCGGCTGCGCGAGGCTGTGGGCCGTTAGACACCCCTTCGGCGTGGTACTGCGGCTGCGCGAGGCTGGGGGCCGTTAGACACCCCCTCGGCGTGGTACTGCGTCTGCGCGAGGCTGGGGGCAGTTAGACACCCCCTGGGCGTGGTACTGCGGCTGCGCGAGGCTGTGGGCAGTTAGACACCCCCTGGGCGTGGTACTGCGTCTGCGCGAGGCTGGGGGCCATTAGACACCCCCTCGGCGCGGTACTGCGTCTGCGCGAGACTGGATGGTTGACGCCTCCTCAAGCTCGCTACTGCGGCCCCAGCTTGTAAGACCTCACGATGGTTTCTACAAAATACTTCTCCTTGAATTCAAGTTTTACAAACACCAATTCTCTTCAGTATTTAATGTGTCTAATTGGCCAACTCAGGTTTTGTATTGTCAGTATGCATGCCAAGTAAAAATGCTTCCGTTAAGTACAGATGAAAACGAGGTGCCATTTTCTGAACTGTGAAGGGCCGGAGGAGGAAGGGCCTGTGCAATGTCTCCCAGGGTCCCCTGCACCAGTCCTTGCATCCGCAGAAGTGGGGATCCTGTTCCAGTCACATCCCGTTTGAGAACCTTCTGGGAAGGATTCCATTGTCTTTATGCCAGTCACGACCGTGATCCACAAGGTGGGGAAGTCACAGGACAACCAGGGTAAGGGGACCACCATGAGCTGGTCCAGAACTCACAGGGAGAGGCTGTTGCTTCTTTTTCGTGCCAAAGGGAAGTTTGTGATGGAGAGTCCTGATTAAAAACTATTTCTCAAGTACAAAGGTATAGCCTCTACTAGAATGAAAATATACCATAAATGTCCTTAAAGTGGCAAATTTTAACCCATGCACAAAGATCATTGATTAAAGCAGGAAAATAAAATATGGTTGACCCTTGAACAATGGTTTGAACTGTGCCCACTATAAGGGTTTTCCTCAGTTGACCCCCCCAGTTGACACCTGCATTGTTCAAGGGTCAACTATATCTGCTAGTACAACAGGGCATCAGTGTCTTACCTTCCACTGCATTTCTCTGGTTATTCTCATGAACTTCCTTTTAAGTTTCTCAGGACATAAAAACTTTACATCTGATGAAATATAAATCCTAATAAACCCAATAAACTACAAAAGTCCAAATAAAAATAATGGTACTTCCTCCCCACTTATTAACAGAACTAGAGGCCTGGTGCACAACATTCGTGCACTTGGGGGTAGGGGTCCCTCAGCCTGGCCTGCGCCCTCTCGTAGTCTGGGAGCCCTTGGGGGATGTCTGACTGGTAGCTTAGGCTCACTTTCTGCCAGCCATGAGCCCAGCTTCTTGCTGAGTGGCGCTCCCCCTGTGGGAGCGCACTGACAACCAGGGGGCAGCTCATGCACTGAGCGTCTGCCCCCTGGTGGTCAGTGCACGTCATAGTGACTGGTCATTCCACCGTTTGGTCGATTTGCATATTAGCCTTTTATTATATAGGATTATGACCACGTAAAGTTCTCCTTTCCTCCGAAGAGAGCAAGGTGCTCTCTCCTAATGGGGCTCTCGGTACACGCAGCTAGCTCCCTTTCCGTCAGCAAACAAAAAGATTTGTTTTAGAATACCAAACCTTGGCAAAATGAGTATTTTATATCAGGATGTGAAAAGCTATTCTCATTCCTCCTGCCACTGAAATGTAGTCCAAGAAGAGAGGAAAAATAAGCAAAGAAGTTGGTGAGGGGAGGGAACAGTGTGGCAATTAGCAGAGTTCCTGCAAACCTATTTTAATGTGACCTCCTGGCACCTGAGCAGGGACCAGAGAGCCTGTTTAAATGGTACAGTCACAATAAGCTCTGTGACACAAGAAATGGTAAGAGCACCACATATATGATTTCTCTCCACACTGGTGGTTAGATTTTTAGCAACCATTTGTCAAAAACTAGAAAATTTTTAACTGATCTTGACTTAATGGTGGCCAGTATTTTAGAGTGGTCCTTTTAAAAGACCAACTTTTGATAGCTATCGTTTCTTTTATTCCAGTTATAACTTGAAATGTTTTAACCTAATGCCTGTTCCCACCTTCTTCCTATAATGACGCCTTTGACCAGTCAAGTCATTTTCTAAGATAAGTGTTCTTGAGGATGAAATTCAAGGACATAAAGACTCTTAGCTAAATGGCTTCTTTCTAGAGTAATTTTCTTTGTCGAATGTGAACCTCTTTGGAAATACAATCTTTATGAGAGCTGCCTCTTCAGTTTTCCCCCTTAACCATAACTAAACCAATTTTGAGAAAAAAATAACGCTCTCCAAGATAAAATACCTCAAACAAAGCAGTTTTTTATGTACAGTAAGTCTTGAGATAAGAAGGAAAGAACTAAGGAAGATGCAGAAATGTACATGACCTCCACAGCAAATTTAGGTCTACTCAAAGACGTGGGAAGCCAAATATAACCAGGCAAGCTCCCTACCCCCTAATGACCTTCTGTCTTAGGTGGCTCATTATTCCTTTTGAGTGGAAAACCTAACTCAAATGATCTATTCAAAATGCAGTACAATATTACAGCTGATGGAAGGACTATGCCACAGTACTTTTGGTTACACCACTTAGGAGGAATGAAGCAGGAAATAAAGATGACTACCAAGTCTCTGGACCAAGAATGACCACAACTAAGTCATTCTATTCCCTCCACCCTGACACTCGCCCCCATCTCCCCTGCTCTTTTTCTATCGAGGAGTCCCGTTCAAATACAGATACTCCTCGACTTACGATGGGGTTACGTCCTGATAAATCTATTATATGTTGAAAATATAAGTGGACAACAGCCCACCAAAAACGTGCTGGAACACATACACTAGTTCCAGCTGGGCAAAGTCATCTCACTGCCACTGTTCAGCATCACAAGAGAGTATTGTACTGTATAGCCCTAGCCCGGGAAAAGGATCAAAATTCAAAATTTGAAGCACAGTTTCTACTGAATGCATTGTCACTTTAGCACCACCATGAAGTCGAACTATCCTCAGTTGCAGACTGTCTATACTCCATCTTCTCCTAACTTTTCTACAATGCCCAAGCAGAATTGACTTTTTAAAACCCTGTACCAAATAAATAAATAAATAAATAAATAAATAAATAAATAAAATCCTGTACCACCAAAGCACTTTGTACCTCTCTGCATGATAGGATTTATCACACACAATTAAGTGTAATCCAAAAGTGATCACCTTTTATGTACCAGCATATCCTTGTCCTCTAGAACAGAGCTTGGTCCATGCATAGGAGCTCAGTAACAATGTGGTGGGAAAGAATAAGTGAATAACTATAAAACTGAGTAACATGAGGCTAGAGACTAAAAGGTGAGAGAGAGATGGAAAGGCATTGAAGAAAGGAGTAGGTTAAACATGCAGGTGCCTGTTTGGGGTTTCTTAGCAAGGTTGATGCATAAATTTCAAATGAAGCTATTGATGAGCTAAAGATTTCTTAACTATTCTCAAAGCCAACACCTACCTTTACCAAGTTTGAACATACAAAAAAATTAAGAGAAAAGAATGTCTACAGTGCTAGGAACAAGTAAATGCAATGGCAGAGAGAATATTTTTAACCTTTGGAGTTACTTAAAGTGTTTTGTTCTTTGGAAAGCTTTAAAAAACAATCTATGCACAAAACTATCGATTTGCCAAAAAAAAAAAAAAAGTAATGAGAGCAGTGTTAATTAATATTACAAGCTAATCTAAAATAGCCTATAAACTCACCAGCATGTAAGTAGGGCATTATATAAACAACTAGAGGCCCGGTGCATGAAATTGGTGCACGGGGGGAGGGGTGTGTTCCTCAGCCCAGCCTGCACCCTCTCCAATGTGGGACCCCTCGAGGGATGTCCGACTGCCCATTGAGGCCCGATCCAGGTAGCTCAGGCCTAAATGGGCAGTTGGACATCCCTCTCACAATCCAAGACTGCTGGCTGCCAACTGCAAGCCTGCCTGCCTTCCTGATTGCCCCCAACCGCTTCTGCCTGCCAGCCTGATCACCCCTAACCACTCCCCTGCCAGCCTGATTGATGCCTAACTGCTCCCCTGCCAGCCTGTTTGCCCCTAACTGCCCTCCCCTGCAGGCCTGGTCCCTCCCAACTGCCCTCCCCTGCAGGCCTGGTCACTCACAACTGCCCTCCCTTGCAGACCTGATCCCTCCCAACTGCCTCCCCTGCTGGCCATCTTGTGGTGGCCATCTTGTGTCCACATGGGGGCAGGCATCTTGTGTGTTGGAGTGATGGTTAATTTGCATATCACTCTATTATTAGATAGGATTATTGTAAAATTCTTTGTGATTTGAAAGTCATAAAATGTAAATTGTAGTTTTCAAACAAATTAGTGAGCTGTAATTCTACTGCTCATAGATACTATGTAATCCTTGTGTAGGGATCTTTACAAACCCCAGCACCTGAAAGTATGTTCCTTGGCAGCAGTACTGAGAACGCTGGGAAGGACAAAAGCAGGGCCACAAAGCTTTGTCTCCTGAACAGAATAAAAGTAAACTGTCAGATATAAAAGCACCAGTGTGATCGATGTCCTGTTTATGGTATTCAAATAGTATAACATGAATAGGCAAGCTCTAATAATTTCCCAAATCTCATTTTTGTTCTTTAAAGGTATCATCTTACACATAATTTTTGGTGCAGTGCAAAAGAGCCCCTTGTATTAATCATAAAAAAAGGGGAAAAGGGAAGTATTTTAATGTGGCACAAAACATGAAAAATTAAAATTCATTAGTATGTGTGTAAACATCCCAAATCATATCTAAAAATTGAGAAACTTTACCTATAGGGTTTAACTGCATAGGTATTTTATTACCCCGTTTATTTTCTGCCAGTGGATTAAGTAATAGAAGTAGTACTGTAGTCCTTGGTAACAACAGCTTTATTCATCTAAAACAAGTGACATGAAGACTATCTTTGTTACTTTCAATTTGAGGTAGAAACTGAAGTTACCTTTATGAACTCCGAAATGCCCAACAAGATTAACTCCATGTTGTAAGGTTTAAACATTAACCGGCCTTGAGGCTTGTAGGCAAAGCACAGAGTCGGCAGCGGGGGCGGAAGGAGTGCTCCGGTGGGAAGAACATGGCCCTCAGCATGGCTGGGACTGAGTGTGACAGGCTCACGAGACTCAGCCAGGCTCCCACCGAACTGCTGACATCAGGACAGATCATTCACATGGACCTGTCCTGGAGGATGTTTAGCCTCTATCCACTAGATGCCAGCAGCATCCCTGCAGTTCTGACAGCCAAAAACATGTCCAGGCAGTGCCAAACGTCTCTCTCTTGGAGGCAGGGGGAGGCAGCCACGTGGACATTTGACCCGAGGGGACATGAAGAACAGCCGTGAGTGGTGCAGATGCAGGGGGGGGTGCGGGGAAAGGGAAGCGCAGGACATTCCGCAGCGTGCGGAGAGGCATGCAGAGAGGCAAGGCAGAGGCAGGAGCACAGAGATTGGGGGTGATAACCATGGGGCAGGAAGCTGCTCCCAACATGACTGTGGGTAGGGGAGTAGCAAGGCGTGGTGACCAGTCAGACAGGACTGAGAAAGAGGGTGGTCACGAGTAGAATCCGCTGTTCTCTCTAGGCAGCCTGTGGATGATGCCCCTGTGCACTGAGTGTGACCCAGGAGCAGGCTGGGAGGAAATGACAGTTCGGTGGGAACACACGTGATGCTGGGAGGACACCCAAGCATCAGTGTCCAGTCAAGCAGGCCCCCGAGCCAGAGCTCAGGAGTCTGGGCAGGAGAGTGGCAGTTGTGTGTATGGGACCGACGAAGAAGAAAATAGAAGGGTCAGGCAGGATTCCCAGCATATTGGACGCAAAGGAAAGCGGCAGCACTTCAGAAGTAAACGTGATACTGGGAAGTGAAAAACAGGAGCCAAACAGGATCATGAAAACTTACCAAAAGATAAAGAACTATAAACACTCAGAATCTGTTAGCACAAGAAGCAAACAATAACTGATATAAATGAACCATAATGACACATGTTCAGCGCAATTTACACTGTGGAAAGATATACAGCACATTTAAAAAATGTCTTCTTAAATTTAGAAATATTTCAGCCAGGAAAATTCAATCTGAGAGAACACTTCCATTTTCTGATCTAGGGTAAATGAATAAAAATATGGAAGTATATCAACATACATGATATTTTTTCATAGTTTTAGATATTGGAAAGTGACTAACCAGTAACAGGTGCCTCTTAAACAAAGCTTAAGGGGAAAGCAGAGGCTGCCGGGCCTTCAGGATGCTTTAGTTAGAGACCCGTGTCCCATTGTGTATGCTCAGTGTGAGCAGTAAGGACAAAGGAAGAGAAAACCCCAGGGAAAAGGAGGCTGGCCTTCCTCAGGTGGACTGGCTGGGAACATTCTCGAAGTGACTAAGCCGGACTGTGTCAGCCTTGGAGCGGGAAGGCTTTCATAGCAGAGCTTCTCTCTCTCAGTAATTGTTGCACATTCTCACTCTATCAAATGCCTGAGGCCCTATTTTACTTATAAGAGGAAACGGGTGGGTTTTTAAAGAGCTATCTTGGCAACAGGCCAAAACAGCTGGTGTTTCCCCCGTCCCCCAGAAAAAAATGTGCATTGGTCATTATCTCCCTTTTTAAACGGAGCAAAAGTCCCTGTGATGCGGTCTCTGTGTCACCAGATTGCTCCTGGGAGGGCTCTCACCACCGGGACGCCAAGCCCATTAGAGCGGCAGGGGAACAGGAAGCAGGGTCGCCGAGATGTTCTTGTCACCTCGGCCCTGAAGTCAACTGATGCGCAGTGCCACTTCCCATTAATGGCAAACGACTGCAGGGAAATACTCCTCAGTGCCGAAGCTGTTTGAAGGCCCGAGAGCTTGACAGCTGGAACTATCGCTGCGAGATCATGATGACTGTGTTCTGGGCCTGCCAGTAAGTACTATTAGGAGGAGGAAGCAAGGCTGGGTCTGCTGACGTCTGGTAATCGGAATAAGAAATTGAAGCTTGCTTCCTGGGGGCAGGAGCTGCTCAGATCTTTGGAAGCACTGAAATGAGATTAGGCAGGGACGCGGAGGGAAATGTTCCGGCTGCTTCTCAGATTCTGCAGATGACTCGGGAGTGGCTGCCACTAAACAATTTGCAGGAGACTCAGATCAGCTTTTGGTCTTTGACCTAAACTGATGAAAAGTATATATAGCATGAAGTCCATTTCCTTTTCAGATATCTTAGAAGCTAAACACTTTTAAGCTTCTCCATAGTTTCATTTTACATGTGGGGTTCTAGTATTCATACTACAATGCTGCTTCATTTGAAATAATGTAAGAATAAATGTATTTAACAGGAGATACAGCAGAATGTTGGGAAAACTGAAATTAGCAAAGTCACAAGAAAGAGATTTGACTATAATTAGCAAAATCCTCACGTTAGTCATAAAGTAATTAGTAAGTGAGCCTAAATATTAACATAAAAAGTATGCCCAGGAGCAGCTACTAAGAGTGCTGGAGAAAATAAATTTTATTAATAAGCATCTACTACTGTCCTAGAGGAAAGGTCTTGTGTTACTTGTCTTAAAGGATCTTTCTTAGAATAGGAAAGTTAAATGACAATTTTTTAGAGAAATATTTAAACTATATGTTTTACTTTTTGTTTTTTAAAGAACAAGAGGCCTGGGCTTTTGAGAAAGAAGCAATCTATCTTGGCAGATGAGGGGCAAGTCTGGGGCTGGAGAGTGGGCAAGGGCCCCAGTCACAGACCATGTCCATGAAAGCCTTTACAGCGGCAGAGCCCTCGGAGGGATGCAGTCAAGCAAGAAAGATGATATCAGATTGGCAAACATTTCAGAGTCATAGACGCCACGAGTGGCAAGCGTGCCAGGAAACTTGTATGCACTGTCGAGATCTTCTAAATTGTATCAAAAACATTCTTAACATGCACTTTGATTCAACAATAGCAACTTCTGTCTTTAGGACAAATTTCTTGACCAAGAAAAATACAGAAGAGATATATGCCTATAGAGGTTCAGTATGGTGTTTAATTGTGAAAAATTACAATCTAACTACGTTGGCAACAGACTGATTAAGTAAATTGTAATACATAATATGGTACCATATAGCCATTAAAAGTGATGGAGATTTATATACTCGACTGTGCAGAGAGTTCCTATGACTATTCAGTGAAAAAAGGTTCCAGAGCAGTACAGTAAAGCAACACTTACATACGATTATGTGAATGTGCCTTATAGAAGAAGGTCCAAAATAATGTTTCTACTATAACAGATGATTACAACTCAGTGAGATTTCTGGTTATTGTTTCCTTTCCTGTACTTTTCTACATTAATTCTTTTTTTAAAATATTGAATACATATTTTTACCAAAAAAAATCCATTTTTATTTTAAGAAAGATAGGTCCAAATATATTTTTCTTTAAAAATAAATACATATATATGTATATATACATATATATAAAAATATATAAATAAAGACAAATACCTCTTATCCCATGGTAGAAGGGTAAAGAAACCAAAAAGCTCCTTTTGTTTATAAGTTAATTTTCAAATTTAAATCTCTAGACAATTTAAAATATTTCCCAATAACTATGAACATTTTCATTCATAGTTTTATTACTATTTTGAGGGCAACAACTATAAATTATCTGTAAATTCTAACTACACTGATTATCATGAATATGTTATACAGAAACCACAGTAAACATTAGCAATGGGCGATTCTGACTAGTACTTTGAGGCTATAACCTCACTTCAAACAAATTTAAAACATGGGTCCATGGAAGTCATAAAGCTTCCAATCGTATCAATCGGGAGTTGTTTATATACCTATTGTTCTTCCTTCTAAGGCAACAACAACAACAAAAAGATAAGACAGTCTAACTATAAGTATGCTCAACTTCTTCAGAAATCCTTTCAAGTATTAATACCTACTATAATAAAAGGTAAAACAGCTAACAAATCTTTGTTCTTGAGTAAGAAGCAAGTTAACCGTAGGTGGCATGGCTTTTTCTTTTGATAACTGGGGAATTACCAGTTGGTATCACTAAGGGTCCTATTGACTAGCTAAAGAGCACTGATCTCAACTATTCTCTAAGCTCAATATGTCTGTCCTGGTAAAACAATCTATCACAGTGTCTCAACATGCCAGTCTCCTAGGACTATGAACCCATAATCAGTGTTCATTCTTTTCACAATTAAGTTACTATGATAAAATCAATACTGCCTCAATCATAATCCTATATAATAAAAGCCTAATATGCTAAGTGTCTGGTCATCCGTTCAACCAATCAAAGCATAATATGTTAATGATATGCTAAGGCTGCTCAACCGCTCACTATGACATGCACTGACCACCAGGGGGCAGACGCTCCAACTGGTAGGTTAGCTTGCTGTTGGGGTCCGGCCGATTGGGACTGAGCAAGATGGGCCCGACACGCCCTGGAGCCCTCCCATGGTCCCTCCCTGGCTGGCCAACCTCCCATGTCCCTCCCCGACCCCCATCATGCACCAGTGGGATCCCTCTGCCTGGCCAGTGCCCTCTCGCAATATGGGACCCCTTGGGGGATGTTGGAGAGCCGGTTTCAGCCTGATCCCGCAGGCCAGGCCGAGGGACCCCACTGGTGTACGAATTCGTGCACCAGGCCTCTAGTCAGATGATAAAATACTATAATTCAAAGTAACTGCTGAACCCATACTGAGCAGTCTGGCTGTACCATGGCCCATGGCTGGTCAGTGGGGTGGAGAGAGGATCCCATCTTAAGTCTGGGTGCACTTATCTGCTTCGGTCTGCTGACAAAGTAGCTTCCACTAGCTCTCCTTTTTTGGAACCTCTGATAAAATGATAGATCACTGTGTAGAATACAAATTTATGTTAATATTTGGTATATTATACATATTCTATATGAAGTGATGAATAAACAAAAAAGTAAATCCAAAAGATTTCTAAGATGCTGAAGGGCTTCACTTTGAGCATTTTCATGTTCCCTTTCAGGCCAGCAGATGTAGCTGTGACTTAAAATGGGGAATGTAAGCTGCTCTCGGTCAGCCATTAGATGGCACCCCTTTTATAAAAATTGGGTTTATAGTGGAGATTTAATACAGCTGAAGGCAGCTACCAAGTATTTGACACTGGAATTGACTCTGATCTAGAGCAATCATTTCCGTTACTTACTGAGCGCATAGCCTGTTTTCCTTAGTCATAGAAAGATGGTATTTCCCAATAAGAGACAGTAAATAGTGAGAAAAGTTCATCAATGGACGTTTTTGTGAGCAGCCTCACAGTTCTCATCAAAACTCTCTAAATGCAGATCTGAAATGCACCCCGATGCTCTCCACAAGCCTCAGAGCACAGCCATCTGATAAGAATTTGTGTAGAAAGTTCTAAAGCCTAAGCTGTCCATAATCAGTCTATTGGGGAGCCCTGTCTTAGCAGAGCCTGGCTCAGGGTCGGCCCACAAAGGTCTTCCGGATGAACTAATCAGTATACACTACTGCTTTCAAAAGATGTATCCTTGACAAAGTACCAGTGGTTCACTTTTCTGTGAGACTTTTCAGTAGTAAAAATCAAACAGATATGCCCAATGACCAGCATGGAGGGAGGGTGTGTCCTCGCAGTCTCTTTTTAGTTAAAGACATTAAGATGCAATATAAAAGGATTCCAAGTATCCTTAGATTCAATTAGAAACGAGTATTTCTCCCCAAAATATTTAATTTAGGCAATAATCCTCTTATCAGTCCCATACGACAAAGAAGTTCACATTCTAGACACTAAAATAGCACAGTCTAGCCCATAAAGCCCAAGTTCTCAAGCACGTAATCTAATTTAAATAACCTAATTTTGTTGGTCTATGAAAGTTTGCCAGCACAGTTACCTTAAAAATAAAGGTTAGTCAAACAAGGAGAAAAGCAACATCTCTTTGTCTACTGGTATATTTTGAGCAAAAAATACAATAATGCCCATGTTTAGTTATTATTAAGTCAAATGTGAAAAACTCAATAATGCCAGTACTATTACTACTACTATCTATTACTCCAGCAATTCTCCCCGCCCGTCCCCCTCTAACTGAATCACTCCCATCAGCATGCAGACATGCTGTTATTCTCCCAACTTAAAAATAAACACAAACGCTCTTGACCCCAACTCTCCCTTCTAACTATGACCCCACATTCTTTCTCTTTACAGCAAAACTCAAGACTTGCTCATATGTTCTGCCTCCAATCTCTCTCCTCCATGCTCTTTTGTATCCACCCCACTCAGGCTTTACCCATCAATGAATGCCATATGCTAACTGAGTGAACTACCATGTGACTTATCCCCAGCTTATACTTCCTTTTAAGGTTTTCTTCACCCGGCATCCAAGCCACCATTCTCCTGGTTTTCCTTCCTCTTCACAAGGGAATTCTTATTTGCTCCTTTCCTCATTCCCCAACCTCTAAACCTTGGGCCTGCCCAAGAGTTCCTTCCGGGTACCTCTCCACATTCACTGCCGTAGTGAGGTCATCTGGTCTTGTAGCTTTAAATACCATCCATTTAAGATACTTATTTGAGATTGATGAGTCTCACATTTCTATCTTCACCTTGCACCTCTCCCCTGAATTCTAGCCTTTTTATCTAACTGCTTACTTGACTTTCTACTTGGCTATCACATCTCACATTGACAAGTCCCAGACTGAGCTCCTGACTTAACCCCCAACAGCATCTGCTCCTGTCACACTGATCCCCATCCATTTTCCAGTTGCTCAGGCCAAAACCCTTGGAGACATCCTTGACTTCACTTTTTCTCTCACCTTTCTCACTCAATCCGTAACAAATCCTTGTTGACTCTACCTTTGAAATATATCCAGAACCTATTTGCATCAACTCCACTGCAGCCACCTGCTCCACACCACCCTCATTCCCGCCTGTCACAGACAGCGTGGTCCACAGAACTTCCTACTGGTAGTTGAATAAGACAATCATTCTGAATGTATAGCTTCACAGGTTGGAGTCTAAATTACACACACACACACATAAACAGAGGTTTTTCAGATTTTCTCCCATAATATCTAAGTGCATTAATAATTGAAATAATTTTACAATGTTTTAACTATTTTAGAAGAATATTTACATATAAGGATGTCAAATAGCATAGAAAGTTGTTCCAAGTTAAATAATTTCACTGAACAAATAGCTAGTACCAATTTATATAGAATGAACATTTGCTATGGATTAGTCATTACTTAATTACATTTGAAGTTTCACCACCCTCAAATATTGAAATTACTTATATCATTTACTAGTAATGAGAAGTTGCCTCATCATTAGTAAGAATTTAGTCACCTTCTCTGTCATCACTTCCTAAGACAGTGGACAAACTACAAATTTGTGAGTCGGGAAGATTTGGACTGCAGGAAGTAGAAAAAACATTCCAGACACCAGTGAAGGACTGTGGTTACTTACACTGTGAACTCCTAAAGCTTTCCAGACCGCGAAGCTGATCACACCAACCCCGCACCACGCACACAGTGAGCCCCAGCCCAGGGCTCGCAAGGCCAGGGAAGACCCGCTCTCCGGCAGCGCAGCGGTGGCCATGCTTCCCTGCAATGAGGACAGGAAGGCTGGGGTAAAAATCAACAGTTCAAAAAGAATAAATATTTGGGGAGTGTTCGAAATTAATGTAAAAAAAAAAGCAAACACACACAAAAATACCCCAAAAGAAATTTTTAAAATTTATATAAAACTATAACTTACATTCCGATGTCCAGGAGAATGAACATTTCCCCAAGTTATGAACCACCTGTTTATGTTTTTAAATTGTATATTCATGTTATTTGCCCACAAAGCTTTCTTATTTGTATATTCTATTTATATATTAATGTTCTTCAGCCCTTATACCCATCCTATGTGCTATTCTATTTTCCCAGTTTGGTTTACTTTTCATTCCTTGTATTTTGCTTTTTAGTTTTTGTTTTTGGTCAAAGATGCATTCTGGTGCTTTGAAGCTTACTAAAACTTCCCCTAGCCTAATGTTACAGCCATTTCTCTTTTCTGTTAGCTTTATTTTTAAATTGTCTCTTCTTTTCACCACTTTTAAGTTCATCTGGTATTTATTTTGGTTTTGATGGGAGCTGATGGCTCAAGGGAGTTTACTTCCCCAAACCTTAGCAACTGGCCCACTCTGTTGATTAATCCTTCTCCTCCCAACTTACTTGAGAATCTTTTATAGAGAGTGGTTTATTTCTAAGCTATTTTTGTACCACTAATTTATCATCTATTTTTATGCCAGAATCACACAGATTTAATTATAGAATAAAAATATTAATATCCAGAAAGTACATCATACTCGTTACTTTTTTCAAAAATTCCATTGCTGCTTTTGCCTATTAATTCTTCCAGAAAAATCCTAGAACATTCTGTCAAGATTTCTTTCTCCTATCCCCAAACAAGTAGAGAAAATGCCTATTCATTGGCATTTTCATTAGCTAATTTTCAAGCTAATTAGCTAATCTGATAAACAATAGCAAATTTGTAACATCGTATCTTCCACCTGGAAATATATTTGCATTAATTTGTCTTTTTCTTTTTAAAAATAATTTTCTTGATATTGCTCAACACCATTTCTTAATACAGGTTTTTCTACACATGTATTTTGTGATTGTGAGTGTTATTGACAGCACACAGGAATTATGCTCATGCTAGGCATGTGTACCTGGCATGTGCCTAGACTCTATAGATACTCAGTATTTGCTAACTTACACTTTTTGTGGATATGCCTTAGACCCAACAAAATTTTCCAATTTTCTTTAGCCATTCTCTATGATAAAAACAATCTGCTCTCATCTCCCTCCTTTCTCATGTTGCTGTAATCTCAGCGTGGTTCCCTAGAGCCCACATAAATGCACAGGTTCTAACTGGCCTGAATTTTTATCCGGAAGCAGTGCCACTAACCAAATGTTATTAAACTGGAGTCTGTTTAAGTGCTTTAGCCTAAATTTTAGTTCAGAAACTTAAATTTAAAATTCCTTATTTCCCTGGGAAAGACAGAAATTATATATGTATTATATACACCAAGTGGCCAGATTATTATGACCATCTGACGTTTGTAGGCATCGTATGGGATATGGAAGACGAAGGCCTGTTCGAACACCTTTGCTGTCTGCAGTTACCAAGATAAAACGTCTCCAATTCGCACAGGAACACAAGGATTGGACAGTCGAGCATTGGAAAAAAGTCATGTGGTCCGATGGATCACGTTTCCAGTTGCATCATGAAGATGGCAGAGTGAGAATTTCGCGGAAACAGCATGAAATCATGCACCCCCCATGCATGAGTACAATCCTTCAAGCTGGTGGGGGCAGTGTTATGGTTTGGGGCATGTTTTCCTGGCATGATTTAGGCCCTTTAACTCGTGTGGAACAACGTATGAATAGCACAACATACCCAAGTATCGTTGCTGATCAAGTTCATCCTATCATGTTGATGACATATCCCAGTGGTTCTCAACCTTTCTAATGCCGCGACCCTTTAATACAGTTCATGTTGTGCTGACCCCCAACCATAAAATTATTTTCGTTGCTACTTCATAACTGTAATTTTGCTACTGTTAATAAATCGTAATGTAAATATCTGTGTTTTCCAATGGTCTTAGGCTCTACAGGTCACGACCCACAGGTTGAGAACCGCTAGCAGGGTCGACTAAGACCATCGGAAAACACAGATATTTACATTACAATTCATAACAGTAGCAAAATTACAGTTATGAAGTAGCAACGAAAATAATTTCATGGTTGGGGGTCACCACAACATGAGGAACTGAATTAAAGGGTCGCAGCATTAGAAAGGTTGAGAACCACTGGTGTATCTCAATGGAGATGGCTTCTTCCAACAAGACAATGCACCATGCCACGGTGCTAGTATTGTGCAGGAGTGGTTTCAAGAACATGAGGGAGACTTTACCTTGCTTAGGTGGCCCCCACAATCACCAGAGCTCAATCCAATTGAGTGTTTGTGGGACGAAGTTAAAAGAGCCATCAGGCAGCTGGTTCCACAACCATCAAATCTCACAGAACTGGACAGTGCTATTCACCAGGCATGATGTCAGATTCCTTGCATCACCTTTCAACATCTTGTGGAGTCAATGCCAAGAAGAATCGCCGCAGTATTGAAGGCAAAAGGTGGCCCAACGAAGTACTGATGGGGTGGTCATAATAATCTGGCCACTCAGTGTATATACATATATTTTTAAAAGTCTACATAAACCCACATTTGCTTTAGTAAATTAAGTTTAAAAGGTAACTGCATATAAAAAGAACCCTTAGTGGCAGAGTAATATTCCCAATAAAATCTTAATTTTGTCAAACTTTTAGATTTAAAAAATAGTACATGCCATATCAGCCTCAGAAATGGATTGTGAGATAAATTATTCTTAGAAATCAATCCAAACTCCACTATGAAAGCACCACTATCACTTAGGTTTTACTAATTTCTGCCACAAGATATATTTCCACTCTGAAAATATTCTGTAATATAGGCAGAAATGACCATGAGCTTCATAGAAGTAATTTGGGAAGTTCCATATAAGCTCTGAGTATTCAGAAGGGGATCCAGATGCACTTTTAATGTGGTCCTTGCATTATAGTATTCAAAAGACTTAAGTATGGTTATTAGGTTATTACAGATGCATATAAGTGGAAAGGGGTTCAGCTGGTTTATGATTTTTTACATAACACTGTTCTTCTAAAGCAAACAAGTTGTGAATATTTGTTTAATCTCTCCCCCTCCTCTCTCTCTCTCTCTCTCTCTCTCTCTCTCTCTCTCTCTCTCTCTCTCTCTCTCTCTCTCCAGAGCTAGCTTCCTGAGGGCAGATGTTTTCTTCATTTTTGTATCTCTTTAGCTAGGTCACACTGTGCCTGCCACATGAAAGGGCCCAGGTTGCATGTGTTGAAGCAATAAGTACTAGATAAATAAACCAGGGGAGGGCAGACAGAGCAGCACATAAGAACAACTACAAGCAAATGTGAAGAGAATCTCTCATCAACTAGGTAAATGAGCTGTACATGACCACAACAGTGACTGTTCAATCTTGCTCTTGGAGTAGGATTTTCTTCCTTAAGCACGTTATAGTCATTCAACCAAAACTTCCTGAGCACCTACTGTGTGCCAGGCACTTTTCTAGAGAGGAGGGCTGCAGCAATGCACAAGCACGTATGATCTCTCGGTTCAAGGAGCTGACATGTTTTCCATCAATGCTAAGATGCACTTCATTTCAACATTTTAACATCTCTGAGATAGAAATGCCTCTTGCAATCAGTATTATGTCAAGAGTTTAATTGACATCACTTTTTCTTTCTTAGTGATGCATAAAACATTGGGGCCTCTCACAATGGATAGTGAATTACCTAGATTTAGATTTAAAGTCATGTTGTGAATAGAAAAGGTACTGGATGAGTTTTCAAAATCTTGTTCTGCTAAAAAGTGAAGGAAGCACATATTTAAGTACTCCTTTTCAATGAAAATAAAGATTGTGATTAATTTGTGCACTTCTTGAAGCTATGAGGTGTACACAGGTTTACTTCTAAAAGCATTATGGGAGGTCACTGACATTTTCTTTATTTTTCCCATGCAAAAGAGCTGCCGTTTACTTGTGAACAATAACAATGCTATGAGTGGATTTCAGTGTCACAAACCTTATTGAACCATTCCGGGCTTCTCTTTTTAGCCAATGATAATGTTGTAACGAATCCAGCTAGCATTCCCGCAGCGGCAACAGTACCTAGGAAAAGCCCACCTGCCAGGAGTTTGGGGGTAGGGCGTGGAGGATGGGGAGAGATTAAAGAAAGGATGAAAGAAACCAGAAGTCAAAAAGATGGACACAGATAAGTTTCAGGTACTAACGAAATGACATTCAAAATCACTTGAAATTCCAGAAACAATGGTTGAGCAGCTCTGGCCAAAGGTAAATGGCAGGGGCTGTGAAACCTGCCTGACCTCATGACCTCTGAGGTCATTCTGACATATCATTTCCGAGTGCAGAGGATGGGCGCAGGGACCCTTTGCGGGGACAAACCGATCTTGAGAACCGCATGCTAAGTGACGTAAGTCAGGCAGAAAAGTCAAGGACCTTATGACTTCATTCATATGTGGGACATAAAACGGAATGCACCAATGAACAAACAAGACAAACAAACACTCATAGGCACCGACAACAGAATGGTGGTTACCAAGAGAAGCAGGGAGGGGGAGCACATGATGCAATATACAGATCATGTATTATTAGAAATGTATACTGAAAATATATAATTTTATTGTCCAATATCACCCCAATAATTGTAATGAAAAGGAAAAATTGTGAGTTCTACAGAATTAAAAAAGAAAAAGGAGAGCACAGAGAAACTGCAGAGGCATGGGGGGTGCAGCACAAGGAACAGCTCCTGTCACCTCCCCACCTCCCCGGGGCACCGGACCCCAAAAACTCGGGGACAAACCCAGGCGGAGGTCCCCCAGGGCGGGTGGCAGTGGGCGTGCCCGCTGCAGCGCTGGGTGAGCTCGCCCGACGCCCGCAGCTCACCACACCACACCTTTAACCAGGAAAAGCCGGTCGTCGGCGAGTCCCGGAGCCTCCAGCCGGGAGGACCGCTGCTCGGTCTCGGGGCCCGTAGGATCCATGTTTGTAAGGAAGCCTCCGCTCCTGGTCCGGCGACAAGTGGGCCCGGGTGGAAGCGACAGCGGGCGGGGGAGAAAGGTTCCGCTCCATCTCCCTGTACAACCGGAATATCGGTCCCCAAACACTCCCTCCCCCGCCCGCCGCCCGAGGGAAGCTGTGGGGCGGCCGCGGGGTCCCAGCCCGCCCCGGGGCGGTGTCCGCCGAGGCGGGCTCCCGGGGAGGACGGCGAGCCTACCCCGCGGCGGCGACGCTGCCCTTGAACTCTGTGGACGTGGAACTAGGACCAGCCCTGCTCCAGGGGGCAGCGGGGGGCCGGCTCCGACCCCAGCACCGGGGGCTGGCCCGCGCTGCCCTCGCAGATCCTAAGAAGCGGGCCTCAGTCTGCTCTCTGTCGTTTTCCGGGGACTTTCCCTGACAGTCGTCACTTTAGGTGTGAGTGACAAGTTCAGTTCTCGGGAGAGTCATCCTACCAGCCCGGGGTGATGCACGTCCGTCCCTAAGGCTTAGAGGGGTGGCCCTGCGGGGGGCGTGGGTGGTTACCGAGCCGAGCCGAGCGGAGGTGCGGGACCCCGCCCCGCAGGGAGTGGAGGGCCGGAACGATGGCTGCCGGCAGGCTGGCCTGCTCTTCAGTCTGGGAGCTGAGTCGCTGAGGGTGGTGGAGTCTGTCAATGGCCATTGAAAGGAGGAGTCACGGAAAATCTTTTCATCCTCCAACGCAGACACATAACATCATCTTTTAAAAGGAGTCCATCTGTCACTGCTTCATTCTGAACCAAAAGAAAAAAGTCATGGAGTTCTTGAGGAGGGGGATGGAGATCTTGATTCATTTCCATATTCCTCACCTCTCAGTGTATTACCTAGTCATGCATATTAAGTAAATATTGGATGAATGAGTAAATGAGGGCATCATTTGGGGGCGGGGGGGGCATCAATTAAATGAAATTAATAGCTCAATCCCGGGCTCAGGTCCTAAACCACTTTTCAGCTTTGTGAATTTGGTTGGGTTATTTAGGCTCTGCAAACCTCAGTTTCCTCGTCTGTAAAATACACTGATAGTACCTACCTCATAGGGTTGCTGAGATTAACTTGCTCAACTCACTTAACTGTATAGTGGCAGAGCCAGGGTTTAAGAGCAGCTCTGTCAGAGTCCTTTTCCACTGCCCAGTGGTCCTCAAGCTGGATCTCGATCGTTGGAATCGCCTGGAAGGGCTCATTGACCATAGAATCTATGGCATAGATGGTGGGGCCTCACTCCCAGGATTTTTGATTCAGTTGGGTTAGGGTGGGGCCGGAGAACTTTCTGTCTAATGAGTTGCTAGTTAGGCCCATGCTGCTGGGTCCAGTTAGATGTCTTCTCTCTGAGGCATTCTTACAGGATACACCTCTTAGAATCCACCGTAACACGCAGAGAGGAAATGTGCAGCCTCCTCCACTCACCCTGTCTATGCTGTCTGCCCAGAAAGCACAGGAACTTTTTATTTTAAGGATTTTATTGCTATTTACTGAAAGGAACAGAAGAGCGATGCTAACATCTTTAAGTCTAGGGAGAGTGCAGCATCCTGTACTCTACAGCCTGTCTCTATTTTGAGACAGTAACTACAAACCCTGCTTTTATTCTCGAGGATGCAGCCCACAAATTTCTACCTTCCTTCTAACTCCCCAACGTAAAGGACAATTTTAGTCCTTCCTACTTTCCCGGAATACAGAGGGCGGAGGAGGCAATTAGAGCAAACCTGTGGGTAATCTCCGCCTTAGGTGAGCAATCTGCATTTTGAAGATCCTCCTCAGATGCACACCCTGAGCTGGAGGGGCTGAGAGCTCCTTGGACAGGGCATGCTTCTGGGAAATCATAACACCATTCCTGACACTTGCTGTGTCCCAGGTTCTGGGGGATGGTGATTCCAGGGCCTGCGAAACCTGCAAGGCACAAGGACGTGGAGTTCCTGGCCCTGAGATTAGAACCACATTCCAGACATCCCACGTTAGGATGCTTAAAGAAAACGTATTTTAAAGACATTACCCAAGGTCTCATATTTCTACAGTGCACACAGTAGGTACATTAGGTGCCATTTGATGATTTGGCCTGCTTTAGGAGCCCCCCAATCCCACGGAGACTGGTTTCTATAGCAATGCACACTACAAGCTCCAAACAGGTGACTTGGAAACAGGTGGAGAACAGCCTCTACAAGACAGGCCGCTGGTTCTGAAGCAGTAGCACAAGCATTTCCAAGTGTGGAAACCAGTGATCAGAAAGTTGTGGAACTTCGGTGTTCCATGCAATTTGAGCAGGACTGTCGTTTCAGTGGAAGCATGATCCCCTGTTAGGAAAATGTAATAGAAATTTCTTGCAAGCCAAAGGGGCTGCTGGGAAAGCAAGTTTCTCTGAGACAGACCGTGGGGCTATTTTGGTGTTTTAGTCAGCTGAAGTCCACACCAGCAATGCGTCTGACTACATTCTTATTTCCAACACTAGAGGCCCAGTGCACAAAATTTGTGCACAGGGGTCAGGGGTCCCTCAGCCCAGCCTGCACCCTCTCCAATCCAGACCCCTCAGGAGATGTCTGACTGCCAGTTTAGGCCTAATCCTGCTGGCTCCTAACTGCTCACCTGCCTGCCTGCCTGGTCACCCCTAACCCCTCTGCCTGCTTGCCTGCCTGCCTGATCACCCCTAACTGCTCTCCCCTGCCAGCCTGATCGCCTCTGCCTCAGCCCCCGCCACTGTGGCTTTATATGGAAGGATGTCCGAAAGACATCTGATCTAATTAGCATATTTCCCTTTTATTAGTATAGATTTTGGCCCCTGCAGATTTTATTTCAATTTTGACAGCTAGAAATCTGCTAGTTCAAGTTCCTATAATTTTTTAAAAATATTTTTGTTGATTTCAGAGAGGAAGGGAGAGGCAGAGAGAGAGAGAGAGATAGAAACATCAATGATGAGAATCATCATTGTCTCCTGCAAGGCGCTCTGTGACCTTCCGTTCATAGGTCAATGCTCAATCACTGAGCCACGCCAGCCTGGCAGGATTAGGGTTGTCTTCAGTTTAGCTAATTCCAAACACTGATGGACTTTTCTTCCACCTATTTTTAAACATTTTTTGAAGCTTCAGTTTCTCTCTGCTTAAATGATGAGGCTGAATTATTTTTAAAATCTGACAAGAATCACTCACAATTGGTCATTCTTCTCCTTGATGCTTGATACAAAATAGTTATCAAAAATAAAGTGCAGAGATCTTTCCAAGTTATTGACTAAGTGTGTGCATAGAAGAAAAGACCTACCAGACTTTATATTGAATTCTGAACAAAAAAATAGGTATAATTTTGATTGGTTGTAAGAAAGGACATTGGGCTGGCTGAGAACCCACGCGGAATTTGCATCCCCAGTTTGCCTCTTGAATTCTTCTCTTTTTTTAAAAAAAATATATTTTATTGATTTTTTACAGAGAGGAAGGGAGAGGGACAGAGAGCCAGAAACATCAATGAGAGAGAAACATTGACCAGCTGCCTCAGGCACACCCCCTACCGGGGATGTGCCCGCAACCAATGCACATGCCCCTGACCGGAATCGAACCTGGGACCCTTCAGTCCACAGACCGACGCTCTATCCACCGAGCCAAACCGGTTTCGGCCTCTTGAATTCTTCCCAATAGTTGCTCTGGGTTCCCAGAGTTAGAGCTGCTTTGATGTGCACTACAATCAGTACAGTGCAATGTAAATGGTAGGTGTGGTCATGATTCCTCCTCGGTGAGCTGAAACTAGACTTCCAAAGCCTGAGTCTCATTACTCACTGCCAGCGTCTCATTACTTATCTCTTAGAACTGTATTGTATAACTGTCTCAGGTTGAATAATAGAAGTCTGTCTTCATCACAGTAAATGGGAGTTGCTGTTATGGCCTCCTTCCTTTCCACTTTTCTTTATTATAGAGAGTACCTTTCCTACCTCTTCCTCTGCTATCAGTTGAATCATTACTGTTAACGATAAAGCAGAAATCTCTTTGAAAGCTGTCGTATTTCATAAGCCACTAGATATTTTCTTAGAGGATTCGTATAATTTTCTTTAACTATATTCCTCTATCTTCTTTTGAACAACAAATACGATTTTATATGTTTGAGCATTTTGTAAATTGTCAAGTATTCTGACAATATAAAGCATTATTATGTCTAGTCCCATGTGTATCCCAGTCATAGAAAGACCCTTTGTAATTGCCAAAAGTAAAATATATTTCTATCTATGCATTACCATCTTGCCAAGATTTCATATGCAGACACATATGTTTCACTCACATTTCCTAGTAAGATCCACAATATTGACCACTGTGTCCATAATGTTTATTATGTTTATTGTGTGTTTATTTTTATTATCTTCTATTCTGATGTATTAAAATTATAAACTTCAAAATGACTAAAAAACAGTATATGACTAATAATATGTGTGGTGAAAGAGTGACGACATAAACTAATGAGACCTTTCATGATCAAATACTGTGTTTAGACGGACTTAAGTTTTCATTCATTCAGCAGGTATTAACTGAGCACCTATTTCGGCCTTGGGCCCTAGATTTAGTGTGGTTGAAGTAAAGAGGCACAGCCCTCGGCTTCTTGTGCTTTTAATTCCATGACCGTAATTTTCTAAGTGAGAATTTTATCAAAGCATCTTATTTCAACCTTTGTGGTTGATATTCTAACTGTATTTCTTCTACTTTCTGCACTAATAAGTAAAATATGAACTAAAGCAACATTTTTATTTGTTTCTGATAAAATCTGCAGTGCTTCAGGTCACCCCTCTGAGCATTAGTTGTTACTATCCATGAAGGTAAAGAGGGCCCAGGAGGTAGGTCTGAGTCTGTGCGGAACCTGGACTGATGGGTCCCAGAATTCAGAGGGGCATGTGAGCAGGGGTTAGTTCCCAGAAGTAGCTCAGCAACTGTGTCTCCAGCAAATGACTCTGTAGCAAGTAGGCTTGGTAGCAAGTAGGCTTGTTCTGGGAGACAAAGCACATGCCTAGGGTTCATGGCAAAAGAGGTCCGCAGTCCAGGTGGTCCAGTTGTGAGATGAATATAAGGATTTCTACACAGGTACCTTAGCATCATGGGATCCAGGGCATGGGCGAGAGTTCCTTAAGGCAGGAAGGCTGCCGTCAGCAAGAGATTCACCCATGGATAACAGCACCCCAACCCCGCGTAGAGTTGAAGATTCAGAAATTGTAACTGGTCATCGCAAGGCACAAACCCAGTTAAAATAGCGAGGGAGCTAACCTGAGACCACGGTCAGGAGCCCAGTTCTCAGACCCGGAACTCTGTGGTGCTGAGTCAGCCAGGCGGGTTGGGAGGCCCAAGGTCCATAGACAGAACCTGATTTGGGTCAGGATGAAGGCCGGCTTTGCAGGTGGGAATCGGTTCAGCCCTGCGGGGCTGGGGCTGGATGAGAGGGAGGGAAGCAGGCGGGACCCTGCCTTGGTTGTGTAACTTCACTTGCAGGAGGGCCGCTGTCTGAGGGACAGGTGGGGCTGGAAGCCAGCTTGCATTCTGCTCACCGAGCCCTGTGTCCCCTGCAGGGCTGCCACTGCCCCCCAGAAGGGTCACCTTTTCTGGTTCACAAAGAAGGCAGCACATGGGCAGCACTGGCTTTGGAAACATTTGACAACTTGATATTCAGAGGTTAGAAACCAATCTGAGGTTAGAAACCAATCTGAGATATTCCAGCTGATGGGAGTGTCTGTACCTCAATGTGTTAAAGCAGAAAAAAAAAAATCTTGAGAAAAATCCTAAACTTTCCAGGCTGTGGTGTAGAGAGCTCCTGGGAAGGCACATGGGCATTTCTTTAATTATTGTCAGCTGAATACAGTGGCGTTGGCAAAGCCACGTCTTGGAAACACACTTTGCCAAAAGGCAGGAGTGTTGTCAGCTTGACCTTCAGCCCAGGTGCCAGGGGGTGGGTTTTGTTATTTAAATCCAGTCAAGCACCAGGAATGAATACGACTTGGGCCCACCCAAGAATGCACATAATCTCCTTTGTCTTGATTCTTAGTAAAACTTCCTGTTTTTTTGCTGTATAAAATAAACACGCTGTATTGGTTCTGGGTCACTGTCTCTGTCCCTGTCCCTGTCAGAGGACAGTAGTCCCACCAGACCCCAGCTTTTTTCTTCTATCTCTGTGTCTGTCTCTTTCTTTCATTTTCTCAATCCCCAGCCACCTCTACTCTGGAACTGGAACGCTCTCTAGCCACACTGAATGTGGAAAAGAGAGAAATATTTACACTGTGGGGTCTCAGAAACCCTTGTATGGTAAATGAAGTGCGTATAGATTCCAAGTGCCTTTGGAATTCAGAGAATATGACAGAAAAGCACTTCTGAGAGTACTAGCATGCTCAGATTACTTGAACTGACTTTATTTAAAGATATACATATATATGTGTGTATACACACACACACACACACACACACACACACACACACACACACATATATATTAGAGGCCTGGTGCATGAAATTCGTGCATGGGTAGGCCTGGCCGGCGATCAGGGCCGATCGGGGCCTTCCTTCATTCTGCACCACCCCCTGATGGTCAGTGCACATCATAGCGAGCAGTCGAACTTCTGGTCAGTTGAACCCTGAGGGGACAATTTGCATATTAGCCTCTTATTTTATAGGATATATATATATTTGGACAGTATTTTATAATTTTGGCTCACCAATTATTGCGCTCTACATGACAAAAGAAATGTCTACGGTTACTTCTCACAGGGCAGTCTATTTCCATCTTAGTCACAAATTTAACTGAGATTTGACCCCTTTGATTTACTGTCATGTATAAAAGAACTAACCTCTTAGAACATGATTATACAGCATGGTAAAATATTTCACTATATAGTAAATTACATGCCATTTAAAAGAGAGTCTCATTTATTTAGGTCAACTGTACAGGGCCCGATGCCCTTTTTAAAACATTCAAAGCATTTGATGGATTCATTGCTGAGTGCACTATAAATAAATACGACCTCAAATTGCAGACAATGAAAATGTGCTAGGGGATACATCAAAGCTACCACCATTAACGATGCCTCTTTCAAGGTGATTCAAAAAGCCAAGGTCTAGGTCCCAGCCCTGCCAGCAAGGGGGCTTGATTGTCTCCATGTCTTTTAATATGGGCTTTACTTTTCTCCTCCGTAAAGTGAGGGGAGTATTGTATAGATCAGCACTCTTCAAAGTGCTTCATGGCATGCCAGTTCCAGAAGCTGTTAGGCATTACTCTGGGGGGTGGGGGGAGGGGTAGTTTTGTGATCAAATAAGTTTGACAAACAAAACATAGCATCTTTCTTTGCTTCCGGGCTTCTCAAAATCTTCAGGGGGAGGACACAGTAAGCAATGAATCTGTGCGTTTTTGGCCCATGGTATCCTGTGGAAGCATCTTGTAGACTGTAGTTTGAGAAATACTGAGCTAGCTGGTCACTGGGGTTCTTTCTGCTCCCCGTCTATGATCCAGCTAACTTTGGAGAAACAGGCTATTCTGTTTAGAGGGCAGAGAGCACTGCCTCTCCTTCCTCTTCCAGCTCAAGGTCAGATCTAAAATGTAATGTCTTCACCATGCCATTAGTCTGAACCCTAAGGTGGTTGAAAGAACAAAGGCCAGATTTCACTCAGGGATGGAGGTTTTAATTCTGCTTAAGCCAAAAATAACATCTCAATTCCCCATGTCAAATTTAGAGCTATTCTTCACGTTCTAAGAAAGAAAAGAGAACTATTTGTTGGGGGATGGAGGGGAAGAAGGGGGAGGAAGCCAAAATGGTCATGAATAATCTGCTTCATTCCAATCAATTAGAAGAAAAACGCAGTCCCAAAGCACATTCTGAATTAGTATAGTTGAGAAACCAAAATAGACTGACTTACAGTAGAATTAGACTTACTATTTCAAGCCCTGCTCTTTATTTATCCTTATTTGGTGGCTTTTCACAGAGTTGCATGACTGTGGAAATGGAGGTGACCTTGAGAGGTCATGAAGCAGATCATCTTGTATCCAGGAAGGATTTCACTGAAATTCTCCAAGTACAGATTCAGCAATAGGCCCATCTTGACTCCTGATTGTAGAGCAACCGGTTGGTTTGGGCACATTCTATCTTATGCATAATTTCTCTGAAAGGAATCCCATGTGCTGTGGTTATGGGAGCAGTATGTACTGGAGAAAGTCAAGGATGTGATGCATGCCAATCACATGCTCCGTGCTGAGGAGAGTGGCCATACACAGTCCCACATGCTGAGTGTCCGAAGAAGAGCAGATTGTTCCTAAACCAGAGGGGGAGGTTGTGCAGAAGAAAAGGATATCCCAGAAGAAACTAAAAACAAAACAAAAAATACCCCAAAAACTTATGGCAGGGGAGTAAATTCAGCATAAGATAAATGCTAATAAAAGTTTTGTGTGTTTTTTTTTTTTTTAAGAATGGTCAAGAAATGTTTTTAAAAAGCAGTATCCAGAGTGGGGACCTGCCCTGCAATGTTGGAATGCATGATAAGCCACATGTAAGTGTCTGCCGCAGCACAGAGTAACTAACGAGGTCCATGGAGGAGAATAGTAAGCACCCGAATGGACTTAAATGTATCTACTAGCTTAGTAAACAATTAAGATTTTCCAAATCAGTGGAGAAAGCAAAAAATGATTTTGGAACAGCTGGCCAATTATCTGGAAAACAAGTTTGCATTCTACTTCATGTTACAATGAAACCGTAAAAGCGATGGAAAAAATACAGATGACTATTAGAGCATATCATTGAGTTGGCGAAGAGCTTTATAAGCATGAAACCAAAGGAATAAATAAATATACACTGTTTTGACTATATAAATCTTAAAATTGCTCTATGGCAGTAAATTTACACAATTAATTTCATCTTCCCTTCACCCTGGCCTGCCTCTCACTTCCTGCAGGAGTGGCCGTGTGACCAGTTATGACCAATGGAAATAAGCGAGAGTCTGTGGTGTTGTCTCTTTCTCCACCTTCCTCCTTCTGCCAGTAATGCAGATTTGATGGCTAGTGCTGCAGCGGCCATTTAGTGACCATAAGATGAGAAGCAACAGAAAACCAATAGAGGGCAGGGATGTAAGCCCTCATATTGTGCAGCCTCTGAACCAGTTCCTGCTGCCTCTCTAACAGCTTGTTATATGAGATAAATCCTATTTGTTTAAGTCAGTGGAGTTGGGTTTTCTGTTACATAAACGTCAGGTTCATTTCTAACTGAGTCTGAGCTTAAGGCAAAACACTATATTTTAATAAAAGGCAAATAATAAACAGGGAAAGATATTTGCAATGCATGTCACAAAAATTAAATTCTTATTAATATAAAGACCTCTACAATAAATAAGAGACAGATACTCCAATAAAAATGGCAACAAATATACACAGGAAGATTAAAAGAAAGAAATTTAATGACCAATAAATTGATGAAAAAAATTTAGCTTCACTAGTAATCAGAAAATTATCAATGAAAATAAACCTAATGATTTATCAGCTATAAAAATTCGCAAACGCTAGAGCAATGATGTTTTCTGGAAAGCAATCTGACAAAACGTCTCAGGAGTCTTGGAAGGCTCACGCCCTTTGGAAACCTGTACCGTGAAATAGTTAATGAAGTGCAAAGATTTGCGGCAAGAGTGTCTCTTGCAACGCTATTGGTAATTGCAAAATTACGGAAATGGGCAATAATGGAGTTCTGCTTAAATAAATTATAGGATTGCTCCACCTAAAAAAAAAATCTATCCATTAGCATGCTATAGCAGGGGCATTTTTTTTTACATGCAAAGTTGTTTATTATTCATTATTAAGTGAAGAACAAGCTGAAAAACACCTCAGTAAGGATAACACATTTCTATTTTTGTTACTATGTACATTTGTGTATGAAAATGGCATGGGAGAGAATAAATCTAGGCATTAACGTCATCTCTGGGCTCAGTCCACATTTTCTGATTATTTCTGTAATAAACATGCATTGCTTTTGAAGTAAGAACATTACCATTATAAAAAGAGGTCTTGGTGAGCACGGAGTGGAATGGAGGAGTTAGAGGAATGGCTTATTTAATGGTATCTGGCTGAGCCGTGTCTCTCACGATGAGGGTATCAGAACCTCCCCTTACTCGGGCTGTTCCTCTGCATGGTGCTCCTCGGAGCACCGCTGACATCCGCTGGGACCTCCTCTAGTTGCCTCTTGGACGGACGTGGGTTTGCTTTAGACAGTTTAACATATTTAACCGAGCTAAAGCCAACCTTATAGTTCCAAGCGTCCTTGTGCTTCTTAAGGTGGCTTTGCATCTCTCTGTTCTGATCAGTACAAGTGCCTTAAAGTTGAACTCTTTGAGAGTAACCTTATATCCCTGATTTCCAAGATTGTTAGGTGTTGGGATGAAGGTATGCCTCATGGAAGACACGAAATATTGACTGAGGGTAAGTGTGGGAGTCCTGGGGAAAATAATTAGCATTTCGAGTTAAGGGAGGCAGCAGTGAGAAGGCAATGAGTAACTACAGGTGATCTTTGGAGAGCTTGGATCTGGGAATTCCTGTAGCTTTAAACTTCCTCTTTTTCATATTTCTGAATACATCAAGCCACGAGTAAGGATTGGATTTCCTTTACTGTATTTCTCAGTCTCACTTCCAAGTAATACTAAAAATGACTATTTCCCTGGAGGCAATTATCATCATGACCTTGCAAAAGCTACATGTGCCAGTTGGAAATGCTCCAGGATTTCTTTTTTCATGATGGAAAAATATTTTATTGAACTAAGAGCACGACTGATAGGGAGGCAGGTTGCATGGGAAAAGATGGAAATTTATTATCAGCATATCTATCAACCAGGGGCCCAGCAGGCAATAGAAAATGGCTCAGGTGGTTCAACAGAAGATTGTTTCGTGGAGGGACTCTTTACAGGGTTAGGGGACCAATGAGAGAGGTCAAGGCACCCAGAGGCTACAGCGGTGGGCAACCCTGGGCCGGAAGAGAAACGGGGGCCCAGGGAGATCCGGAGTCAGGCGAAGACCTCTGTGGCAGGAGGCGTAGCCTATAAGGATTTCACTCCCTGACCCAGGCCCCAGAGCAGGAAGGGAACAGAAAGACTGCCCCGTTCCTGCACTCCAATGGGCTCAGGTGCCTCCAATTGGGAAAATCCGAACAGAAGTCAGCTGAGAGGGACCTCACGGAGCTCTGGGAGCACAGACAAGAGCGGGGAGGTCGAGGAACAGACCTGGGAGCCAAGTGGAGAATGACCAGCTCACTCCCTGGAGCAATGTTTTGTTCTTTGAAAGGTGATAACTCATGACAACAATTTTGACACTGGTTAGCTATGCTGCCTCAAGGTTCAGCTGTGAATGGTTTCAGGCAGGTATCATTTTCAAGAGATTTTTTTTTTTTAAAGTCTCAGGCCCTGTGAAATTTTAGAAAAACATACTGTTATGGACTGAATGTTTGTGTATTCTCCAAATTCATACGTTGGAGCCCTGCCTCTCAATGTGTTAGCATTGGGAGGTGAGGACTTTGGGAGATAATTATGGGTAGATGAGGTCATGAGGGTGGGGCCCTCAAGATGGGATTAGTGACCTTGTAAGAAAAGGAAGAGACTGGCTCTTGTTCTCTCTCTCCACCACTTTCGGACACAGTGAGAGGGTAGCTGTCTGCAAGCCAGGAAGAGAGCCCTCACCAGACCCCGATCATACTGGCACCTTGATCTCAGTCTTCCAGCCTTTTAGCTTCCAGACAATAAAATAAATTTCTATTGTTTAAGCCCCCCAGTCTGTGGCATCCTTTTATGCCAGCCAAGCTAACTAGCTATGTACCTAAAATTAAAAATGCATATATTGAAGACTGTACTGTCATTTATCAACACATGCTCATTGTCAGACACAGTGCCAAGTGCTTTACCCCCATGAGCTCATTTAATCCCCACAGTTGTGGAGTAGGTGCTATTATCCCCATTTGACACAGGAGGAAATTGTTGTTCGTAGAATTATCAGTCATCTCCTGCTCCAGGTCACACAGCCAGCTAGGTCAAAGGTCTTCTATCTCTGGAGGTCAGACAGTTGGAACTGGCAGCAGGTGCTGCCTCAAACTGGGCTGTATGTGCAAATTCCCAGGGGGTAAAGGGTAGCTGTTGGGGTCCTCAGTCCCAGGAGGACTGTGGGTCTGAGAGACAACTGGGGGAGCCATTATGCTCATTTATTGTCTGGTTTCCCTCACTGGGATGATGGGAGGAACGTAGTAGGTCTTGTTATCACTATATCCACACTCCCTGGCATACAGGATGTGCTCAATGATGTTGGTGAAGTGAATACACGACTGGCATCTGATTTGATGGGTGTCTGTAACTTCCACTCTTCCAGCCAATCACTTTGTGGGAAGCGCACCTGACGGTTTCCCACGCGGTTTGCAGGTGTGTGTGATCACAGAGAGTGGTTGCCGCTCCTGGTCTGGATGACTCAGGTCAGCAGCCCCTAGAGAAGGCGCTGTGCAGGGACACTGCAGAGCCAGCGCTATGGCAGAGCCGGACAGTGACCTGGCACCTGCAGAACCAATCGGAATCGCAGGTCTGCAAGAACTGTGGCCCGGCCTTACAGGAAGATGGAGAGGATTCAGTTACATGCAGGTAGTGAGGGACTAGAGAAAGTTAACTGTAACCTCAGTGGGGATGCAGTTTCCGCCATGCCCCGCCAGGCAGGAACGCCGAAAGAAGCTTTGGAAGATTAGGTCATGTTACCACTTGAATCCGGGCACCTTCAAGATCAACACCTTCCGCAAGGTGAGGACCTGGAGTCCCCTGCGGTCAAGAAGGGCTCAGCGGGCCGTCCCTGGTGCAGGTAGGATCCCAGACAAATGCAGACACACAGATGGGTCTCCTCCAGGACTTGGCTGCCTGGCCAGTTAGTGATTCTGACACCTGGGAAGACAACCCCGGTTTTTTGGGGGTGATGAAATTATTCCCTTGGTGGATGAACTGTGTTTCAAGTCCCAGGAAAGTTTAGAATGAAGCCCGGAGATAGAAGTGAATTAACCCTTAATACTCGGCCTTTTATGTAGTTCAGGAATACATTAGAAATCACTGACAAATCTGCGTGTACTTAGATTTCCCTGTTTGTAATAGAATTGAATGTATCAGAACAAAAACAGACTAGCCTTGTGATTCCAATTTAAAATGTATAATTAAGTAAATGATTTTAGACTTGTGATCTAAATGAAATGCAAAAATTTGATTAAATTTGTAAACAAATTGGAATATTTAAGTGAACTCGAGAGTCACAGTATTTAGAGTTTAATTTCTTAGATTTATTACAGTTATTTAATAACTTGGAAAGGCTTTGTTGCTTAGGATAGGCCTTTGAAGTAATTCAAAAGAAAAGTGAATATATTACATTTATAACTGCAGTTTTACAATTGGAGGGAATTTAATTAACCAAGATGCAAATGGCAGTGATTGTTTAAGGGAGTTTAGTTTATTCAACTTGATGTAATTGATCATTAATGAAAGAAAAAGTAAAATTAATTATTCTTGTTTTACTAGCTGTATAAGTAGACTAAGAGTTGTAATTGGAACTTGGAGGCACAGGGAAACACAGTTTGTAAATCTGGGCTGCCTTCCTCCTTCCCAGTTCCCTAAAGCTTTTGCGGGGGACACTCAGGGGTCCCTGTGTGAAAAAGAGAAAAAGAGACAGAGACAGACAGAGACAGAGACAGACACTTAAATAGTCCTGTGCTGCAGGAGCCTCACTGGTCTAAGGAGACAAAAATTACTTCAAAAGCAATTTGAGACTAGTGGAGGGGCTGCCCATGTGACCTTGGGGATAAGCAGTGAGGCATGCCTTTTGTTAGTTTTGGGAAAGAGTTTCTGCCCCATTCTTTCTCCTCTTCTGTAATGTTATTACACATATGTAATAATTTTTCACCATGTCCTATGTATCGCTTTCACTCTTTTCTCCATTTTCGTACATTTTCCTCCGTTCTTCAATTTAGATTTTTGAACTGATCCCTCTTCCAGTTTGCTGATTCTCTCTTCTGCTTTTCATCTATCATTAAATCTAGTTTTTGAATTCTCAATTCAGTTATTACGTTTTTCAGTTCTAGAATTGCAATTTAATAATACTTTTGTAATAGACTCCAGTTCTTGGTGAAATCCTCCATACAGGGTGGGGCACAAGGGGGTTTACAGTTGTGAGTAGCCAAAACACAGAGTTTGTTCTTACATTATTAATAATTAATTATTGTATTTTTTCCCCATTCAAACAACTGCAAACCTACTTTTGCCCCACCTGGTATTTTAAGCAATTTCCATGACCATTTCAAGCATAGGTAAAGTCTGAGTTCCAGAACCTCAATGTCGGGATCACATGTGTTTTTTCTTTCTATTGTCTTGGCTTTTTCTCTCTCTTGAATTTTGGTCATATCTTCTGTCATGTCTGGTCATTTGGATGGAATGATGGACACTGTGTATAATAAATTATAGAGTCTAGATGATGATAACCATCCTACAGAGGGGGTTTAATTTTATTCTGACAAGCAGATGACTTTGACCCACTCAGGAATTGAGCAGATTGGAGTTGAGTTTCAGGTTTCATAAGGGCTGTTCCACCTCTGAGTTAGCCCACCCTCACTCCCAGGTGTGGCCTTCAGCGCTCTCAGTTGAACGTTTGGAGTACGTACCAGCAGTTCTCTTTTTTGGAGGGCCCTGAACTCCAAGTTCTGTCTTCCTAGCACCATGAGACTATTGAAATCTCTAGTGACCCAGTTAGTCTGAGAAGCTTTCTGTTGTGTGGTTGCTTGGTTTCTACCTGTTGGACTGTCTACTTAGTTTAAAAATAGTTCACTGCCTTGGGGGGAAAGTGCATGGGGAATGTGGGGCTCATGCCTCCAGGATGCTGGCTCCTCAAATCCTTTCAGTTTGACAGCCCTGAGGTTACTTTTCGTCTCCTTAGACCAGTGAGGCTCCTGCAGCACAGGACTACTTATGTGTCTGTCTCTGTCTCTGCCTCTGTTTCTGTCTCTTTTTCTCTGTCTCCATCTCTATATCTATTTCTATCTCTACCTGAGCTATCTGGCTCACCTCAATGCTTTTTATTTCTCTCCAGGATCTTGAGCCCTGAAGTCCTGGCTGCTTTAGTTACCCATTGTTTTAATAGCTTTTCTGTTTGGAGGAGCTGTTTTTATAGCTCTTTTTGTGGGAGAGTTAGTCTGATGCAAGGTGTTCATACACAGGGGCCAGCAGACGTTTCCCATTCTTTAATGTTTAAAGAAGAGTCCCATGTTGTCAGGAATATGCACTCTGCAGAGGGAACGCTCCTTCTCTCCCGCGCCTGCGTGGAAGGCTTCCCGGGATGCTCTGTGTCTTCTGGGCCTCACTGCCTCATTCGACATTTGACCTCAAGCAGATTTGGAGAGTTCTGACAATTTGGTCACAGCTTCTGTAACTTTCCACTAGTCCCCGAGGACCTGAAGTTCCTCAGACTGATCTCGGGGGAACAGAATGGCTTTCCTTGGCGGCTTAGCGGCTGGGAGTGTGGCTATGGCAGCACTAGCTGACTCCCCAGTGAGCAGGATTAGCCTTGAAGAATCCACGCGGGTCAAGTATGTGTTTGTGTCATCCAAAGCTCCACCAGGGAAAGCAGCTGAGATAAAGAAGGCCCTGCTCGGAAGTGGCCGTTGCCATGCCTAGGGAAACGGTTCCACAGGAAACAATAATAAAATAGCCTTGTTTTGAAACTGGGGAGAAATGGCACTTTAGGTATCCAGGTTTTAAAATAATATACAACTACGGAGGAAATGTGTGAAGATCCTGCTGCTTTGGTTTTCCCAGCAGCCCTTGCTGCATTCTTTGGGTACATGACCTGGGACCACAGGTTGCAAGTAAGGTTGTGTGGGTGGTCCCTTACTCGTTGTGATGGTCCATCCTGCTCCAGGATATTTAGTTGAAATCATTTTAGTATCTTATTTTTTTTTAATCATAATTCTAGCGGTAAGGTGTTGTTGTTTTTTTCAATTATATAATCTAAACTGTTCTTAAAACTAAACTCCCCTTCTGAATGAGGATGTAGTTCCTCATATCCTACATGTGTTTGAATGAGGATTTGCAAATCTTAAGCCTTTCTACAAGTCAAACATGTGGAAATCTGGCACTGTAATCAATTATTTAAATTTTGGGTCTATTGAGAGTTTTTTTTTTTCCTTAAGGTGTTACGGTTTCTTTCAGCCAACTGCTATCAACTGACGATCACAGCTTTCTTTCTCATAATTAATAATTCGTCTTGGATAAGAGCAAATGACTCCTTGGAATTTTTCCTCAATATCTTTGGCTTGCTTTCTAGAGGTGTCCAGAGATAGCTCACTGCGTGCAGACCTTTCTCTGATTACTGTATTGTTCAGATGACGGAATTACAGACTTCTGATGGTGAGCAGGCAAGAGTGTTTTTAATAATTTAAAAACTGATCTACTTGAACAATTCCTTTCTGCTTTCTGGTAAAGCAACTCAGCCAACCAGAGACAGATTTGGAGGACACAGAGTCAGGTGGGTGCCAGGAAGTGCTGGGAAGACACCCAGCCAAATGCCCCGGGGAGAGCAAGTGTGAAATTGACCATTTAACTTCTCTGTCATCCAATTTTAAAGAGACAGAGGACTTTAGAATTTCATAACAGACGACCATTAAAGGTGAGTTCACCTCCACCCTGGGGCAGAGCTGTGCCTAGAATTGCCTCCAGGGTGGATTCCGTTGCCTCAGACAATGCCCCTCCTGGAAGCGGGTTGGCACAGCACTCAGAGGCACCTGTCCTAAGGAAGGTGGCTATTGTCTTCTACTGAAGTCACTGTGACCAGGTTATCCTTGCCCCCGCGGTTTAGCAATGACAGCCTGCGTTGGCGTCCGAGCCTCTGAGCATGCCCGGCTCTGCCTGCTATTGCCAGGGAATTTCAGTGTCCAGAAGGAAATAAAAGATGATGGGAACAAGAAGACGCTGGTGCCAGCGATGCCTTGCCATTCAGAGAGAGCTTCAAAGGCGCTGGGAAGGAATAACACAGAGAAAGGTAGAAAAAAAATGATGCTTTGATTTTGTGGTAAAAGGAATCTCCACTTAATTAAAATTCTTCCTCCTCTTCAAAGCCAGAGTTTAAAGCTACCTGCTTTGAGGAACCTTCTGGCTGCCCCCACCTGGAGGGAACGCCTGGCCCCCCTCACAGCATTGATATTCTTCTCTTAGTTGTTCACTCAGTGTGTGCCTAAGTGTAGTAGCACCCTGCAGGTTCCCCAGCCAGGGACAGAATGTCGAAGGTCACTTCGTGCCCTCGGCGGTAGCCAGGAAATGACCTTAAATCAAGTAGTTGGTGTGATCTTGCCCTGGCCAGTGTTGCACAGTGGTTAGAGTGACAGCTCGCACACCAAAGGGTCTTGGGTTCAATTCCTGGTCGAGGGCATGTACTAGAATCGGTGGGATGCTCGAGAGGCAACCAATCAATGTGTCTTTCACACATCGATATTTCTTTCTCTCCCCCCCTCCCATTCTCTCTCCTCCCTTCCCTCCCTCCCACTCTCTCTAAAAATCAATGGAAAAAATATCCTCGGGTGAGGATTAACAACAACAAAAAAGTAGTCTGTGTGATCTCAAATCACATAACTTTTTCTAAGCCTCAGTTTCCTCCTCTATAAAAAGCCTGCAGTCATAGTACCTACCTAATTGGGATTGTGTAAAAAGTTAATAATACAAGTGAAGTGGGTAATATGCTGCTTAGGACATGGTATTCAAATCCATAGATTGGTAAGTGTGTACATATATCCTATATAGTAAAAGGGAAATATGTAAATTGACCCTAATGGTGAAATGACCAGGAACGACCGGTTGCTATGATGCGCACTGACCACCAGGGGGCAGGCGCTCAATGCAGGAGCTGCCGCCTGGTGGTCAGTGCACTCCCACAGGGGGAGCTCTGCTCAGCCACAAACGGGGCTGATGGCTGCAAGCGCAGTGGCGGTGATGGGAGCCTCTCCTGCTTCCTTGGCATCGCTAAGGATGTCTGACTGATAGCTTTGGCCCCCTCCCCGCGGGCCTAAGCTATCAGTTGGACATCCCTTGAGGGCTCCTGGGCTGCCAGAGCGATGTCTGACTGCCAGCTTAGGCCCGATCCCCCGGGGAGCATGCCTAAGCTGGCAGTCAGACATCCCCCCAGGGCTTCTGGACTATGAGAGGGCACAGGCCGGGCTGAGGGACCCTCCCGAGTGCATGAATTTTTGTGCACCAGGCCTCTAGTATTCTTATAACATTGATGATACATCATCCTAGGGCTACCTGGCTAAGATACAGGGAGAAAGTGTGGTGCCTAGCACACTTTCTAAATGCATGCCTTCTCCGCCTCTCTCTCCTTCTGTCTTTATTTAGTTTTTGTGTATCTGTGTGTCCTCATCCCAAGGGAACCTGGCTAAAAGGTAGGGAAACCAGACGAGAAGGCACGTTCCTGTCGTCAAATGCATTTCCAGCACTTTCTTGTCCTGTAAGGGAACCTTTCTAGGAACCAATTGTGCTGGTTGCTGCCAGCCCCTTTGCTTAGAGGGGCTATGAAGAGATTTCACTGTCAAGACCTTTGGTTCATAGAAACATCTTCCCACTTAGCACAGACTGCAGGCTAATTGACAGATTCCACTAGAATGAATGGATCTAGAAACACCTTAGGTACCGTGCAGAAACAGCTGCCCATGTTGCTACGGTACCCTTCCCTGGTTTCTAGGGTAACGGGCATCTCCACATCCCGGGTTCGTATTCAGGCTATTCTTAGTATGACGATGACAGTGTGCTTCCGTTCCTGAAGGTCTGTCATTTCTTCACTATTCATGGCTTTGCTGCCTTCCTTCCTCACTGCCCATTCTTCCCACAGACCCTCACAAACTGGCCCGGCCTCCTTCAAACTGCTCCCCCGGGAAACGACTTCCCAGCTTCCCGGTCAACATGCTCCCGCCTGACCTCCAGGCAGCTCTGCAGTGCTTACCACTAGCGAGCACCCTGTTCTTCTGCGCCCGCCCTTCCCCAGCTTCTTTAGAATTAGACCCCGGGGTTTTTCCTCTCCCGCTGATCCTTCTTTGTTGCCTTTGCTCGCTCCCACCTCTGTCCTTTAAATACCAGCATTCCCCAAGGTTCTGCCCTGAGCTACATGCTTTTCTTGCTCTATATAGCTATTCCCACTTGACTATTGCCACTCACACGCTTATTCAAATAATGGACCAACGCAGAAAAACCCAATGGAGAAAAAATTTTAAGTCGCACAAAACATCACCAATGACACTTTTTATGCATCTATATATATAAAAGCCTAAGCGACTGGATGACCGGACGAGCAGATGACCGGCCGGTAGCTATGACGTGCACTGACCACCATGGGGCAAACGCTCGATGCAGGAGCTGCCCCCGGTGGTCAGTGCGCTCCCACAGCGGGAGTGCTGCTTAGCTGACGGACGCCAGGCTGACGGCTGGTGAGCGCAGCTGCGGCAGTGCAGTGCGAGCCTCTCCTGTGGACACTCCCCCTGCGGCCCCCAGAAGTGGTGGCAGGTGCACGGGGGCCAGGATGAGTGGGAGCAGTGCGTGGTGCCCAGCTCCGGGCTCGGGCTCCTCCCCGGCCGCCTACTGCTTCGCGCACTACTTTGTGTTGTGTGGGACTGACACGCGGACAGCGGGCTGGAGCCCGATGAGCTGGCGGGTAAGGCCGGGCTGCAGCGGCGCGGAGGTCCACTGATCCCCGCAGGCCAGGCCGAGGGACCCCACCGGTGCATGAATCCGTGCACCGGGCCTCTAGTATTTATGTACATAGTTCCACGATTTTATAAAAATTGGATTGCTCTATACAAGTGTTTGATAGCATGCTTTTTAAAATTCAACAATATGGCTTAAATATTAAAGGGTTTTTAACCATCATTTTTAGTGTACTATATTGAATTAGTTTGCTAGTGTTGCCATAACAAAGTACCACAGACTTGTGGCTTAAACAACACCCGTTTATTTCCTCACAAGTCTGGAGGCTAGAAATCCGAGGTCGGCAGGGCTGGTTTCTTTTGAGGCCTCTCTCCTTGGCTTGGAGACAGCCGTAGCCCTCAGTGTGTTTGCATGATCTGCCTCTGGGCATGTCTGAGAAACAGGTTAGGGCCCACCTGACTAAAGACCTTATCTTCAAATACAGCCACATTCTGAGTTACTGGGGATTAGGGCTTCAACCTATGAATTTTGAGGGTGCATGAGGCATACTTCAGCCCATAACACATATATTTTTTAAAATGATTCTTCACTCATGCCGTTTTTTCCCCCAAACATTCCAACAATGCCTTTGAAGTTGCATTTTATCCTTGGTTTTGACATTTTCTTTTCATACCTTTGACTGAGGGTGAGTAGAGTCTCAGTAAAGATGCAGACTACATGCCAGCTCCCCCATAAGACTCCACAATTGGTTATTCCCTGCTCACCTCAGCGGCACACACACCATTGGTTATTCTGTGGACTCTGATATAGCTCGTCAGTATTACTCAGCTTTACCTTGGGCATCCAACACTTTTAAGGGTCACACTTTGCATTTTTTATATCATATAGATTTTGTCCACTTTGTTCTTCTCAGTTCTCCCCTTCAATACTCTCAGCCTACAAGAGATTTTTCAAAAATCTGCCCTAAGCTCACCAAACACTGGTATTAATCCAGATATGTCAGTTTCCCTGTTAAAATACCAAAGTTAAGAAAGTGGAATTTTTATTAGCCACTTTCCCTTTTGGCAGGAGGGCAGTAAATATTTAACAGAGAAGAGCTGATTGAGACCAGGTAACAGGGTCAGGTTTTTCTTGTGGTGACGGTTTTATGTGTGGACAAAGCCATCCAGGGAGCCCAACAGATTGTAATGTGTAACTGAGCTCTTTACCCCACCTGCACTGTAGTGATGAATGAAACACACCTTTCTTTTCCAGGTCTCTAACCTGTGCTGGACGACTCTCATATTTTGCCTAAGCCTCCATAGTCAACCCTGCTGACGAAGTGCCGTCCTGTGACTCAGTAAGCGGATACAGACCTTCCTCATCAGTGCGGGCCAAGGCCAGAAAGCGACTCGATAATTACAGAGTGAGAAAGGTCAAAAGAAAATTCCCTTACATTTGCTGGTTCCTAAAGAGTAGGTTTTTATCGGAGAAGACACATTGTTTGAAAACACTTTCATTCATTTCTAAACATATCAGGCTGTGGAAGTGAAAGAACATTCTGTTTTTCAAAATATGTGAAAGAAAATTGCAGAGTTATAAAAAAGTTGAGCTATTGAATATAGTAATCTTCCCTGTGTCAATCATACAGCTTGAACTCTGGATCCTCTTTTTCTTCTTTCCTCCTTCCTTTTCAGAGAGAACAAATATCCCAAATTTTCTGTTCGGCATTCTTTGGATTTTTTTGAAAGTTAGCATACATGTATATAACCACAAATAATATGCCCTATGATAATTCATATAAAAACATAATATATGTATGTAACTTTCAGCAAAATTCTCTTTTCATTTTATATCATTTTTTAAATTTACATGTTATAGTTCCAATTTTCCCATGTCACTCTGCATAATATTCCATTGTATGAATAATCCATAGTTTAGTCTACTAATGGACACATATGTTATTTCAAATTTAAATTCTTTTTACTATAAAAAAACACACTGCTTCAGTGACTGTGCTTGTACCTGTCTCTTCTGAATAGCACTGGATGAATGCAGTCTATGAGAACTCCGTTATTTCACCTCCTCGCCAGCATTTGGTATTTCATTATCATCAACATTTACTACTGAATTTTGCACTAGACAATGGGGAGGGGATTGGAGGACACTAATCTAAATCCAAGACTGCTCAAATTTTATCTTTAAATGGAAGTATGGATAGATTCAAATATTAGTCATAGGTTTACAAAAGAAAAGAAATATTGACAAGGGATTTCATTTGAATGTGCATTGAATGAAAAATATAAATTCATTTTTTTTATTAAAGGGTACTCAACCAATGCCCCTCTCTTATTTATCCATAGAGGGATTGTAATTAAGGTGAGTTTGGTAGAAAAAAAAGTCAATTTGAATAAGTCTGTCTTGTCCCCTCCTGATTTTATTATTAAACTACCAACTTCTACTCCTAAGTTCAACAGTAAACTACTTACTCATGAGTAAGTAGACACTCTGATAAAGATCTCAATTTTCTTTCTTTTTTAAAAAAAAATATATTTTATTGATTTTTTTACAGAGAGGAAGGGAGAGGGATAGAGAGCTAGAAACATCGATGAGAGAGAAACATCGATCAGCTGCCTCCTGCACACCTCCTATTGAGGATGTGCCCACAACCAAGGTACATGCCCCTGACCGGAATCGAACCTGGGACCCTTCAGTCCGCAGGCCGATGCTCTGTCCACTGAGCCAAACCGGCTAGGGCTCAATTTTCTTTTGAAAGAAAATATGAACAACAAAAACTGCTGAGAAAAGGGAAAATAAAAATACGATTAATACCTGCAATTGAATTAACTATTTAGAAGGCACTTCCACATATTTTTTTTGATCTCACAACCTACCTTTGAGGTAGGTAGGTTTCAATTATTCATTCAATGAGGTTTTTATTTCTCAGAAATGCCAAGGATGCAAAAAAAAAAAAAAAGAGTCTGTTCTTAGACCTGGTTTCCATGTATTCTGAGAATAATAAAAGTCAAACATTGTTCCATGACTAGCTGTAGTTCAGAAGCAGCCTTAGACATTACTCAGAATCCATTCTTTAGAGAGGAGAGAAGAAATTTCTGAAATCCACTGTGGATTCTTTTGGAATTCTTTCTGACGGTGCAGCATTTTTGGTTGCGATAAACATCTCTTTGTTTTGTTCAGTCCTTTGCGGAGTATGTGGGCGTTGGCTGTCCAGATGTAGGGGTTCTGAAAACGGAGGCAGGGCTCTCGCCTTTGGAAGTAGACTTTGTAGAGCTCAGCGCTGGGCTCTGGGGTCTCCTGCCTGGGTGTGGTCTTAGCATTGTTTCTCATTGCGGATACAGAGCGTCTCCTTTTACCATTGTGTTTACTGCTCTGGTGCATGTCTGACAAGTCATCAACAAAACAGTGTGGAGCCGTGTACCTCTTCATAATTTTTGCTTCTTGAAAATTGAGTGCATACCTTTTAGCCTCTTAATTCACAAGTGTCCGTATTTGGGTGTCAGCTTTGGCTTGGGCTTCAGGCACATTCCAGATTTATCCAGCACCTGCAGCTGGAAGCAGTATGGACATGCTTCTTCAAAAATGCTCTTATCAGTGTTGGAGGAACTGTGGGCCCAGAAGCAGCAGGCCTGACCCAGGCAAATGGTTTCAGCAACGCTGCCTGTGTGCACAGGACTGAAGCCTGCTGGGAGCCCTGTCCTGGATTTTACTGTGAAGAAATGCCAGGCAAACCCAAACTTAGTAACACTGTACATACAAAATAAATTCCTGTACTCTTCTAAATTGTCAAAAGTAAGAAACTAAAAGAGAGGAGTGTGGGACTGTTCCATATTGAAGGATACTCAAGGGACTTAATGTCTAAGTGCCATGTTCGCTCCTGAACTAGGAAAAATAGTCTATAGAGGACATTGTTAAGACAATTGATAAAATTGGAATATGGGCTGTATTTATGTGTGTATATATGTTTGCCTGTAATTATATGAGCCTGGAGGAGGGAGGAGTGGGGTGAAAGATTCAGAGGAAAAATAATACAATTATATATCCTATATATAAAATAAAGAGGTAATATGCAAACTGACCATCACTCCAACACACAAGATGGTCACCCCCATGTAGTCAAAGATGGCCGCCCCCATGTGGACACAAGATGGCTGCCACAAGATGGCCAGCAGGGGAGGGCAGTTGGGAGGGACCAGGCCTGCAGGGGAGGGCAGTTGGGGGGAACCAGGCCTGCAGGGGAGGGCAGTTGGGGGGAACCAGGCCTGCAGGGGAGGGCAGTTGGGGGCAACCAGGCCGGCAGGGGAGGGATGTTAGGGGCAACCAGGCCAGCAAGGGAGGGCAGTTAGGGGTGACTGGGCCAGCAGGGGAGGGCAGTTGGGGGCGACCAGACTAGCAGGGGAGTGGTTAGGGCGTGATCAGGCTGGCAGGCAGAAGCGGTTAGGGGCAATCAGGCAGGCAAGCAGGTGAGTGGTTGGGAGCCAGCAGTCCTGGATTGTGAGAGGGATTCAGACATCCCTCGAGGGGTCCCAGATTGGAGAGGGTTCAGGCTGGGCTGAGGGACACCCCCCCCCCCATGCACAAATTTCATGTACTGGGCCTCTAGTATATATATATATATATATATATATATATATATATATATATATATATATATATATATATATAAAAGCATACAGCATGAAAGCATGCATGATACCATCCCATTTTTGTTAAATGATAATAGATGTGTATGTGTGCATACATGAACTATATAAGGATAATCAACAAAATGTTAATGATTAAGATGATGGAAATTTGAACTTTTCCATTTTAAATATTTATGTGTAATATAATTTTTTCTTTTTAATATTTTTTCAATGCATATGTATTATTTTTATAAAAACACTAAAGTATTTTTTGGTGCTAAAATGCAAGAAAAACTCACTTGAAATTACAAGAACATTTTTAATTTTTTTCTGTCTCACCCAATTTTTCTTGTAGTGCTGAGTTTATTACTTTAAACACCTTATGTGTTTTGACACAAGATGTTCCCAGATGTGCTGAGCACATGTGAAAATGGGAGCAAGCCTCGGGTTGGCAGGAATTCAGGTGTGTGGTTTTCTGAGGAATTTTGTTGGTCTGGGAGTTTCAGCAGTTACTTCCTGCCGTCACAGACCCAGAGGAAGTCCCTTTCTGGTGATTTCAAAGTTCTCCTTCTAGGACATGTCCCTTTGAGCACACAGGGCGCAGACTCATGCGGGCCCCACAGACTGTTCTCAGATCTGGGTATCTTCCTCTTGCACCACAGATAAGCCCATACTTCCTCTTGGCTGCCTGGAGGTGTGCTGAGTATTACCGAGGTGGGTTTGTGGAATGCTTTGAGCTGCTCAGATGAAAGGCACAAAGCCCTAATTTTGTGGATAACATAACCCCTGCTGTCAGTGGCCCCCGAGTCAGATGACAACAGGCAAAGACCCACTGGAATCAAAGATCCCGCCAGCTGTCAAGGGCGGGCCATCTCGGTGCTCTGCGAGCTACTTTGGTAGCTTTAGGAGGGTCGTCTTGTAAAGAAGATAAAGAGTTAATGCTCCCGGAAGGAGCTCTAACTAATCACTGGCAGGCTGGTGGATAAAGTCCAGCTTCCTCGCTCCTCAGGTGGGGTGACCATGAGGCAGGCTCTGTGCCACCTCCCAGGCCCTGGAGGGACTGAGCTTTGGCTGCCCGCAGTGTAACTTGCTCATCCCGAGATTCATGGGTTCCTTCTCCTCCCTATTTCGCTTCCAGAATATCTTGGGAGTGTTTTCTGGAATCCCCTCCCAAGTCCAGTCTACTCCAACTAGACATGTGTTTTTCCACCGTTCCCATTTCCCTGAGGTCCTAGGCCCTCTAGCTCGGCCTACCGGAGTCGTCACAGTCCCGGTGTCACCCTTTGATACAGTCTAGGCCTCAGAGATTTCTCCTTCCTCTGAAAGGAAGATACTCTTCCCTACTCATTTGGCAGGTAGTCAGACATGGTACACCCTTTCCACTGTGGAATGGGCTGGATAGAAAACGTGGGAACCAGACATAGATACTGGGCCCCGAGTCCTGGCTTGGGTACTTCCTAGCTGGAACCTTGAGCAAATCACCTAACTTCTCTGACCTTCAGTTTCCTCCTTGCCTTGTTGGGTTGTTCTCTGGATTTAATGAACTAAATACAGGGTGTCTCCCCGCCTCCCCCAATGTATGCACATTTTGTAGGTTCTATTACATTTTGAAAATGAAATGTATCTTAATGAACACTGCCTTTATAATTATTCAAAGTGTGTATACATTTTTTGGGACACCCTGTATGTAAAGAGCCAAGATAGGATATTGGCTAATACGAGAAGATACTCCAGAAAATAGAGTTATCTGTAGTCCATTATTCTCTTTCCTGATTTACTTTCTCATGCGTCTCCATACTGTGTCAACTAGACCGTAGCTTCTCTGCCACCTTTAACTTCTTCTCACACTGCCTTGCCCATGGCAGGCACTAAACATTCTTCCGGAGTTTTCATCAATTCAAATTCATTTACAGATTGTTTCTTATTGTGAGGAATTCTCAAATTTTTAGCAGGTCACTTCTGTTCAAGGCCTCAACTTCCTCAAATGCAGAACAAGTGTTTGGGTATATATTTCTAGATGCACTGAGGTCCTCCTAGCATTAAAGTTTGAATGCTGTATATTCATTGAGGGCACATACTGTCTGTTATTATTCTTTCTGACCACCCAACACTTAACACAATGGTGTCCTGAATTAAGTGACTACCCAGGGCATGTAGAACCAATTCCAGACACCTCCCAGTCGTACCTCTTACCACTTTCCCTCTCTGACTCCATTACAGCCAGTTTTTCTTTGTACTCCTGGACCTTCCCAGGCTTGGTCTGCCTCAGACCTTTGCACTAGATGTTTCTCATCATTTGGTTCTCTGCCCAATGTCTCCTCCAGGGAGGTCTCTTGTTCCACCCGTCTATCCCACAACCCTTTTTTCATTTTTGTAACTGCTCTCTGAAATTGCCTTATCATTTATTTGACTTCATTGTTTGCATTTCATTTGCATTCATTGTTTTGGCTCCCTACCTCTTCCTCTAGTCCTCCAACATCTTGGATCCTTCCATATCCCTGCTGCTAAAATAGTACTTAGCACCAACGAGGCCCCTAAATAAATGTGGCATGAATGAATGAATGAGTGAGCTCTCTCATGCCTTACAGAGTAGTTTTTAGGTGGCAAGCTCAAATCTGTGGCCATCATGCTAGGTTCTAGTGCACCTCTTTAGGTATGCGCCCTACATGACTTGATTGCCATAGCTCCGAGTAAACATGGAGTGTGAAGAAACAGGAACTCCTAGGAAGAGAACTGCAAACAATTATATCAGTTTATCTAGAAACTTACTTGCAATGGAAAATGCAGATATAATTAAAGAGAATAATTCTTTTTATTAAGGAAAATTCCACACATAAACATAAGTAGATGTGGTAGATGAGAATAGCCTATGGGACTTGCTTGTACACTGTGGTGGACACACCCTAGAGTGGCCCCCCATCCTAATGTCCATTCCCTTGTATATATAGTCCCCTCCCCGGAGTGTGTGGAAACCTGTGATTGGCTTTCTCACCAACAGAATATGGCACATTTGATGTCACCTCTGTGTGATTATTCATGTTATGTAAGATTGCATCTTGCTAGCAGACTCACTCTGGGGACTCTCCTTGCTGGCTGGTTGAAGTCAAGTGGCCATGCTGGGGAAGCCCACAGTGACAACGAACTCCAGGTGCTCTCTAGGAGCTGATGGCCAGCTGACAGCCAGCAAAAGGCCAGGTCCTCAGTCCGACAGGTGCAAGGAGGTGAATGCTGCCAGTGACCTGAGCGTGTAAACTGATCCTTTTCCAGGTGAGCTCCAGATGAGAATGCAGCCAGGCCAACACCTTGCTGGCAAGTGTGAGACCCTGAGCAGAGGACCCCCGGTGCCTGGACACCTGACTCATGGAAACTGAGGTAATAAATCTGTGTTTTAGGCTGCTAAATTTGTGGTAATCTGCTGTAATAAATAACTACAATAGATAATAGATAATTTTTCAACAGTTTGCCAATATTGTTTCATCTATACTGTCATGTTTTGGGGGGAATGGGTGGGCTGGAGTATTTTAAAGCACATGCAAATTCTTTAGTATGTATCTCTAACTTTTAAAAAACATAACCACAATGCCAGAAAAATTAGGTCTTAATTGACAACAAGAATGAGGATCTTTATTTTAAAGCCATCACGTCATGGATCTTGATTGGGCACCCTGAGAAAAGTGCTTGGAATAATTCGAAGAAGAATAGCATCCTGTTGATCCCATGAGCTAAAGGGCAGGAAAGCATATGACAGCTTTCACTTGAAATGTCAGGCTTGCCAGTTGTTGTTGTTTTAATAGCATAGCCAAAAAGTACTTAATTGTCCCCATAATGTGCTTCTCCATCATGCAATATCTAAAACCGTTGGAACTCAATTCTGATTGTATAAGATCCTACTCATTCCCCTAACCTGCTTTGGGATGGACGCTTGTAAATTCCATTTTTAAAAATTCTTAACTCCTTATAACTTCGTGCCTTTTTCTAATCGCCACCCCCGCTACGTTTTCCTTACTAGAGGAAGCTCTCCCCAACTGGCCCTGATCTTTTTCTCTTTTGATTAAATGAATCTCTTCTCCCTTTGACACAGCTCACCGAGGAGGCAGCGCTTTGTAAGGGGATTTCTCAGGGTTTGGGGTTCTATCCCATCGCCACCACAGGAGCGCTTTGTGATCGTTGGCAAGCAGTTGAGCACCTCGAAGCTGGAGACAGCAGTGCCTCGCAGGGTGTAGCACAGACTGCACATATAACGTGCCTGACGTGTGCAGTGCCGGCACGGAGGGGGCACGGCCGTCCCCATCGTTCTTTGTTAGCTCCCACCTCCGACCACCAAGCACCAGAAATGCCCAGCACCCTGCCTCTCCCGCCCTCGTCGCGGGGGATGCTGGGATTTGTAGTCCTTTACTTCCCAAGTCGTGTTTCCTCCCGGAGCCGGACGGCGAGAGGAAGAACTACACCTCCCAGTGGGCCGTGAAAGGAAAGCGGGGCTCGGAAAACCGAGCGTTTGCGCCGGCTGCCTCCGCTTTCTGCTTCCCACGGGCAGTGCCAACCCGGGGAGGGCTCCGACCCCACGGCGGAGCCGGGGCGGGCGCGAGCGCACCAGCCGAGCGGCGGGGACTGTGGGGCGGGCGGAAGGTCCCTCCGCGGCCGTGGGGGCTGAGGGGGGAGCAGAGAAATAAAGCGAGCACGCTACGCGCCCGGATTGGAGAAGGGAGAAGGGAAAGGCCCGGGAGGCAGCAACCCACGCAAAACAAGCCGCCGGGCTGGTCCTCCGGGCGGGAGGCGGGGGCCAGGCCCGGAAGCGGCCCACCCACTCCACGGTCCTCGCCTCCCCGCGGGGACCCCGGAAACCTGGCCCGAGACCCCGGCCCGCCGCTCCGTCCCGGAGTCCGGCCAGTCTCGTCACCAGGCCCCCTCCCACCCCATTCCCGAGCAGCGTTAAAGCCACCCGCAACCGACCGCGCGCCCCCAGGGGAGGAGGAGGAAGTGCCCGGCAGGCCCGGGAGGGCACCTCTGGGTGCGGGGTCCTCAGTCCCCAGAGGCGCTAGAATGGATGGTGTGTTTCAAGGCCGCAGCTGCCGCCGGGAGCCCCGGGGGCGGGCAGGGGCCGGGCGGAGAGCGCCCGCCGCGGCGGGCCAGGTCCTCGGGCGATGCCGGAGGGAGCCCGGCTCCCGTCCCCGGCCCGGCCGGTGCGGGGCTCCGCAGAGAGAGGAGGAGCGGAAGGAGGAGCCGCGAGGGCGCAGCGCGGGCCGCCGCCCACCCGGCCGGCAGGAGGCGGACCCGCTCCGAACGCGGCGCGCGCCGGGCTGAGCCTTGCAAACAAGTGTCTGTGGCGCTCGCCCCGCGGCCTGAGCCGCGCTCCTCCGCCCCCGCGGCCCTCCTCGCGCCGGCCCGGCTCCGGTGGGACAGCAGGGAGCGAGGGAGCCGGACCGCGCCGCCCGCCAGCCGCCGCCACGACCCGCAAGCCCCGCGCGGGGGCCGCGGGCTCAGCGCCGCTGCCAGGCGCTGGCGCGGGGTCGCCGCACGAGCCGCTCCCGGGTGTCGCCGAGCCCGCTCCGGACCGAATAACGCGCTGGGTGTCCCCACCCCTGGGAGGGGTTGCCGGTGCCGCGGGCGGCCTCCCAGTTTCCATCTCGCTCCTGGGAAGACCCAGCGCCGCGAGGAAGGATTAGACTGAACCTGGCCGAGGCGCACAAGTGGCTCCCGAGCGAGCCGGCTCCGCGGCCGCCGCCGCGTGTTCTCCCCGGGCGCAGCGCTCTGGGTCGGCGGGCCGGAGCCTAGGCGCGGCCGGCGGGCCGGGGGCGGCGGGGCCGGTGGTGCCGCGGAGCGAGGGGGCGGGCGCGCGGCGAGCACGGGGGTGGCCAGCAGCCCCACGCGCCCCGCGGGGGCCGGGCGCCCCGGCACGCGGGCTGGAAGCGACTGAGCAGCGCCGCGGGCTGCGGGCGAGCGGCGTCCCCCGGGGCAGGGGAGCCGGCTCTGAGAGCTGGGCTCCCCGCGGGGTTAGCCTGGGCGTCCTCCGCAAAGTTGTCCCCGAGCTCGGATCCCGCTTAGGGGCCGCCGCGCCGCGGCTCGAGGGGCGGCCGGGCGGCCGGCGGCGGTGGTGGCTCGGCGGGGCCCGCGCGGCCGGGGGGCTTCGGGGGCTGTGCGCCCCGCGCCGGCTTCCCTCGTGGATGTCTCCCGGCGGCGGCGGGCCCATGAAAGACTGCGAGTACAGTCAGATCAGCACCCACAGCTCCTCCCCCATGGAGTCGCCCCACAAGAAGAAGAAAACCCCGGCCCGGAGGAAATGGGAGGTCTTCCCGGGAAGAAACAAGTTCTTCTGCAACGGGAGGGTCATGATGGCCCGGCAGACGGGCGTCTTCTGCCTGACGCTCGTCCTCATCCTGGTCACCAGCGGACTCTTCTTCGCCTTCGAGTAAGTGGCGGGGAACGCTCCCCACGCGGGCTCCGCTCGCCTCCCCGCCCCTCCCCTCCCCTCCCCGCGGTACTTTCGTTTTCTAGAAGCCTTATCTACGGAATAGTGTTATATAATGCAAGCCCTCTCTCCCTCTTGTTCCGTTGAAGGTGTTTGCTTCTGGGTCCCAAGATAATGCCGGTGTGGGTCGGCCCTGGGGGAAGGAGCGGGGCGCGGGGACACTTGTAAGGTGCACCTGCCTGGTTGCTTCCCGGGCTGGTGGCACCGCGCAGGCGGCGATTCCTGGCGCTGTCTCTGGAGTTTGGGGACTAGCACACCCGCCCAGGTGTAACCTGAGGGAGGGGATGAGGCAGAGTACCAAGTCCCGGACAGATAGAAGCGACTTCCTTTCTTGCGCACAGACTGCAGGGCACCTTGTTAAGCTCGGCTGACTGCACCTTGTATGCACCTTGGCTGAAGAATGAAGAGTCCTGGTTACTCTAGGTTTCAAGTGCCGGCCACCCAGTATGGCCCCGAAGGGTAATGTCATTGTTCATTCTGCTTCGATGTTCACTCTTGCACAACAATTTCTGATTCACCACGATCTTTCGAAAAGGTCCGCTTTTTAAAACATGTTCAACAGAAAGTGTTCCAAACAAACACCTGGCCTTCCCCTCCCGAACTTGGGACCGGGTGGAGGAGACTTTAGACCTGTCCAGGAACTCTCTCATTCCAGGAGCTGTTCTTTGGGACTTGAGCGCTTTTATCTGCAACAACAGTGCATGCAAGGCTTTGCTATCTTTAGGAAAATCAAAGTGGCCAGTAGCAACTGCCCAACGAATGAAAGATCTTCGCATTTATTAATGGTTTTAGGTAAAGCCGTTTACCCACATTCCAGAATCAATTTCAGTTGCTCTTATGTGGTCCAACATTTGCAGTGCAGCTTCTTACATAATGCCTGGTATCTCATGCTCAATGGAAGTTGTAGCTACTTCCCCCCAGAATTAAAAAGGCAATCTACTCCTGGGAGTTTTTTGTGCTTCCCATATCCTGATGGTTATGGGGCACCATACCCGTTCATCGCCTTCTGTTGCATAGAGTTAATTAAAACTCTGTGTTTCTTTACTTTTATTTCTGATTAGTATTAATAGGCTCTGATTTTGTGCCTGGAGTTTGATATTCAAAATGCTGTCTCAGTCAGTGCTCTCTCAGCAGTGTGCCAATGTAATACTTAAGGCGCTCTGACTCTGTGGGGAACACTTTGTATCTGACTGTGGTGAACAGTTTTAACAGGATTGAGTCAGAACAGGTGAGGAGAGAGAGCTCAGTCTAAGCTACTTCCCTCCCCCAGGGTCTTTTCACACACAGATCCTCCATTTTGACTACGTAAAATACCCAGGTCTCTCCTAGCAGGTTAACTTTTGTGCACCATTGAGACTAGTTGGTTGAGTCTGTCAGAGGACCTGGGGCAGGGGGGGGCGGGAAGGTTGTGCCGGGGCTTTAGGAATGTCAGGAGAAATGCCCTGTCCCTTCGGCTGCTGTCCTCATCCGGAGCCACCCTTGTCCTCACAGACCTGGGGACTGAGGAGGGCGAGATGTGCCGGGTGCGTTTGCATTCTGAGACTTAAATTCAGGCACCATTCAGGAATGATGATGCCATGTGGTTGCACAGACATTCTAATTAATGGTGGCTTTCATTACAGGTGGTCATTTCGATGGAGAGTGTTCACTGTGTTCCTACTGTTAAAATAGTTTGAAGGGCCCAGCTGTCATGGTTCAGTGGTTGAGCGTCGACCTATGAACCAGGAGGTCATGGTTAGATTCCAGGTCAGGGCACATGGCCTGGTTGCAGGCTCCATCCCCAGTAGGGGGCATCCAGGAGGCAGCTGATCAGTGATTCTCTCTCTTTGATGTTTCTATCTCTCTCTCCCTCCCTCTCCTTTCCTCTCTGAAATCAGTACAAAAATATATTAAAAGAAAGGTTTTGAAGGGATCTATTTTGGCATTTTTGCTCTTTTTAGCAATTTTAAGAGTGGAAAAAATGGGTTAATTTTGTGATTGTGTTGCAGAGCATCAGCCACAAGTGTCTTCCATGTAGAATGATGAGTATTTCATTTGCTCTATTACCCAAATCCCCACTGTATGGTTAGCTCCCCCCCCCCCAATTATTAGTTACCACCTTTTTATTTTCTTCGTTCAAACATTTAGTTGAACTAAAGCATTATAAACTCATTTTCTCTTCCTTCTTCCAAGAGTTCCCAAAAGTCCTCATTAGCAGGCTGTCACAGATCCTTTTCTGCATCAGCGTTGTGCTAACTGATGGCTGTAGGAATCAACATGTGCCCTGGGGTTTTATTAGCTGCTGTTGGCAGCTTCGTTTTTGTATCAGCTGTGTGTGTGTGTCTGTGTGTCTGGTCTCCATGAGTGTTGCTTAATTCGGCAATTTGAAATTTCAAGAAGGTAGACCCATCCTATCATGCTGCCTCAGTTGAGAAAAAACATAGGGCTGTTCAGACTATAGACTATTATGGTTTGGCAATAATATTTGTATTGCTTTTAAGTTCTTTGCCATTGCTAATTGTGGAGTGAAGATAACTTTGGCTAAATTAACTTGATAGAGACTCAGAGAACCAGTTAGCTACATGCATAGGTAATGAAACACAAACAGGCTGACATGAAAGCGATCCAGACAGAATGCTAGTTTTGTCTGCTTGTGCCTGATTCCTTTCTTTAGTTACTGATTGAGCACATACAATGTGGTTGCCTATTTTGATTAATTTCTTGTCTAGATAACTTTAACATTAGTAGAATTCGTTTCCAAACATTACACCCCATGCCTCCCCATACAGTTACACAAAGGCAAATTCAAATTTTGAAAAGAAGACATGTAACTTGTAAAGTTAGTTTTAGGCCTCCTTATCCGGGGACTCGCTGCCCACCTCTCTCATTCCCAACCTTCAACAGATGGGTGAGGAAGTCCGTGCACGGGAAGTGAACTTACTGGAGCGCAGCAACAGGTGCGCTCACTGTCCTCCCCCCCCCCCCCCCCCCCGGGAGAAAGGCAGGGGAGAAATCACTATTCCCACCCCGGAGAGGAAGTGACAGAGGCTTGGCGAGGTTAAATAACACTGAGGTGGCACAGTACCTGGTGGCAGGGCTGACTGCAAAGCCAGCGGCCTCTCTCCCCGGTGCTGCTCCTGCTCCGATACACAGCAGTGGTTACAGGCATGGATTTTGGATGGACAGTTCCCAAGATTCTTACCAGAAGCATGACAAATTATTTGACTTTAAAGCCCCAGCTTCCCAATCTGTTCAATGGGATTAATAATATCTATCTGTAAATGCTGTGAAGATGAGGTGAAAATGTGTACGTAGTAGAGTGTCACAGAGAAGAGCAAGTGCTCAGTAAACAGTGCCTCTGAGAGGAAACCTTAGAAACAGCCTCCGGAGGACTCTGCCCACCCTCTCTGAGAGCTTGGAAGGACGGGGCATGTGGGTTAATAAGCAGGCATGACCGTGACAGCTTGTTAGGGCTGAACATGCAGAACTGTGGAGTCTGTGCTTAAAATAAAGGCTCTGAGGAGTGGCTTCACCCTTGCTCCTTCACAGTGCGTCCTGCAGGGGTGGCCGGGGACCGTCCTTATCCAGACCCCGAAGAAGAGCGCTGAGCAAGCCTGCAAGCAGCGAGGACTGGATTTCGTTTCCATTTTGGGAGCTGCCATCTCAGAACCGTGGAAACAGTAAAGCACGCTACTAGGAGCAACCTGCTGCAACTCGCCGTCTTTTCCAAGTAGGGCAGGGAGGGCTCTTTGTCTTTTGGCATCTTTATTCACCATATGGATGTGGATGCAAAGTGACAGCATCTCACAGCTGTATTTAAGAGCGAAGGGAGGACGCTGGTTGCAGTGTTACGGCGACAGCTTGCTGCTCCTGGAGGGGCTGGCTCATCAGAGACTCCCTGCACTGTCCTCATCTCACATCCCCATACTTGCAATGGGAAAAGATCAGCGAGCATTACCGGTTTCTTCACACACACACACACACACACACACACACACACACACACACAGTCTGCTGTTGTTTCGAGTTGAAAATAAAGTCTTTGGTCCTGAAATATTGGCATTTCATAGTCTCTTGATCACAAGGGCAGAAAGAAGGAGATGAACTGGGAGGCAGAGCAGATTCCTGTTTTCAGGAGCATCCTGGGAGGTGAGGGGAGGCCTGCTCAGATCGTGCACTTGAATGCCTCCCAATTCGGTGCTGTCACCATGGACAGTTTGGAGATGTTACTAGAACTGAAACGCTTGAGAATGTGGGAACATTCTTAAATTTTTCATCACTAGAAGTCTATTGATGATTTTTTTAAAAAAAAGCCAATTGTATTTCTCCCCCCCCCCTCATCGTCGTCCTCCTCCTCCTCCTCCTCCTCCTTTTCCTCCTCTTCCTCCTCTTCCTCTTTCACCTTTGGCTAATCACCTCTGAAATACAGTAAGTTCCCACTTAACGTCCTCGTTGATAGATTCTGTGACTTTAAGCAAAATGGATAATGAAACCAATTTAACCATTGACTAATTGATAAAAACAAGAATTAAGTTCCTATGGCATATGGCATCTCATCAACATTATCATGAACAATGTTGAAGGAAATTGGCATATTTTGAGGACCTGCTGTAATCCTCTCTAATAAAATGGTAATATGCAAATTAACCATCACTCCGCTACATAAGCCACGCCCACCAGCCAAACCACGCCCAACAGCCAATCAGGGCGAGTATGCAAATTAACCCCAATCCAAGATGGCTACAGCCACAGAGAGCAAGGTTTCCCAGGTAACAGAGTAAGCCAAGCTTTCCATAGCCGTTGCAGGCCTAAGCCTCCACTCAAGCTACAAAGTTTCAGTTATAGAAGGTAAACAAATTGAAACAAATGGCGGCAGAATGGAGCTTGAGAGAGCAGGCCAGGGTTGCCGGCGGCAACAGGGGAAGCAAAGCTTTCCGCACACCCTGGCCGGGCTCACCCGCTTAAGGCAACACAGTTTCAATTGTAGAGGGTGAATTAACTGCCACAGAAAATGGCTGCCGCCCCGGAGGGAGCAGCAGGCTTGGCTCCGCTCCAGGCTACAAAGTTTCAATTGTAGAAGGAAAATAAATTCCAGATACCAGGGCTTCCGCTTGGGTCGCCAGGGGGCATAGCTGGCCTGCAAACCACCACAGGCCCCTTGCTCAGGCCGCCCCATGCCCCAAGGGAACCCCACCCTGATTCGGGACACCCTTCAGAGCAAACCAGCTGGCCCCCACCCGTGCACCAGGCCTCTATCCTATCTAATAAAAGAGTAACATACAGATTGATCATCACTGCAACACACAATATAGCTGCCCCCATGTGGTCAAAGATCCTGCCCTCATGTGGACACAAGATGGCCAGCAGGAGAGGGCAGTTAGGAGGCACCCGGCCTGCAAGGGAGGGCAGTTGGAGGTGATCAACCCTGCAGGGGAGGGCAGTTAGGGGTGACCAGGCCAGCAGAGGAGAGAAGCTGGGGGCAAACAGGCTGGCAGGGGAGCAGTTAAGCATCAACCAGGCTGGCAGCGGAGTGGTTAGGGGGTGATCAGGCTGGCAGGCAGAAGCGGTTAGGCACAATCAGGAAGGCAGGCTGGCAAGCAGTTGGGAGCCAGCAGTCCTGGATTGTGAGAGGGATGCCCCAACGGGATCGGGCCTAAACGGGCAGTCGGACATCCCTCCAGGAGTCCCAGATTGGAGAGGGTACAGGCTGGGCTGAGGGACAACCCCCCGCCATGCACGAATTTCATGCACCGGGCTTCTAGTTGATGAATAATTGGTAGTCACCTTGAAGATGGAACAAAGGACTGTCCCCATAAACAAAAGCACCATTTCCAATAATTTCTCCTTTGCAGATGAGAGATCCTTTATTATCTAGCAGAAGGTATTGCTCTTATAACATGTAAGCATCCCATCTTTTTCAACCATCCTCTTCAGAACTGCATCAAATTCTCTACCACCTCAGAAAACATCCAAAAAGTGTCCAACCTTCTTTTGGCCGAATGCTGGCCATGCTGTGCATCGGAGAACACCATGGGGTTGATAGTAGATGATAGTAATGGCCATTAGGACCTCACCACTGAACATTAGTACATGGTGTCAAGGACATTTTATAACCCACTATGGCCCCACGAAAATCTAAGGTTGCTTCAAAACCTTATTAATGATTTCTTGGCATGAGTGCACGAACCCCTTGCCTTTGTGTGCATGAGCAACACATATAATTTTCCTGAGGGTAGGGACTCCGTTTGCTGCTGCATCCAGGTAAATGGCAGGCTCTCAGTAATATACATATTTGTTGCTGGATGAAATAATGGTAATATTGAAACACTGAAAAATAAATTCTGTCTTTAGTTTCTCATTTTGTAAAGTTGTGAACATTAATAAAATTGGTAATAATGTCTTATAGAACACTAGAGCCCAGTGCACAAAATTTGTGCGCAGGGAGGGGAGGGGCCCTCACCCCAACCAGCACCCTCTCCAATCTGGGACCCCTTGGAAGATATCCGACTGCCGGTTTAGGCCGATCCCGCAGCGGGCCTAAACCGGCAATTGGACATCCCTCTTGCAATCCAGGACCGCTGGCTCCTAACCACTCATCTGCCTGCCTGCCTGATGGCCCCTAACCGTTCTCCCCCGCCGGCCTGATCACCCCTAACTGCCTCTGCCTTGGCCCCTGCCACCATGAGTTTGTCTGGAAGATGTCTGGTCTAATTAGCATATTACCCTTTTATTAGTATAGATATTTGCCTTAGAGCTATATTTGATATAGTTCTTCTGAATTCAGAATCAAGTATCACCCCTTTACAAATGCATTAATTGAAGCAGAGAAAAGAAAAGCTTTTGTTTTGTTACTTAGAAAACTAGTGATAGAGCTGGGGTGTTCTCTTGGCTCACCAAGACTTCTTTCTAGTTTTTTCTTATTTAACTAATGTGTTAAGCAATGAAGTGATCTGTGATATATGTGAATGTTACCTAACAACCGTCAGCACCTAGAATAATTTCGCATTTTATAGATTTTTGACTACAGTTACTTGAGTTCACCTGAGAAAGCTTAGAAGGATACTGTTGATTACTTATGTTTTATTGTGTTCAGTTGCAGCTAGTGGGAAGTGATATCAAATTATTCAGAAAATGATTATAATAGTGATGGTCAGTTATTTAATGGGCCATAACTGTGTATGTAATCTGGAGATTTTTATTTTGTAGTATAGTGTTACACATAATTTATTCATGGCAAAGTTATTATGTCTTGGCAAGAAAATTTAAATTAAGCATTTTAAGGAAGTACATTTATTCTTTTGTAGGTGAGGTTGTTAGGAAAGGGAAAATAGTGGTCAGTAGATACTTATAATTAGTTACACTTAGGAATTTGGCTCAGATAAGAGTAGGGGACCATCTAAATGCTTTTGTTTAATTCTTCCGTAAATATGGCCTCTTTTATTTCTGATGAGCAGTTCACTATTATTTTTAGCATTTCTCCCTGTCAGTTTTTGTCCCAGCTGATTTTCTCTTTATCTTTTGTTTTCGACAGCAGAACAATGACATGCTGAGGTGTGGTTATCTTGATATTTATCCTGCTTGGAGTTTGCTGAGGCTTCTTGAATCTGTGGATTAATATCTTTCATCAGCTTCAGAAAAATTTCATCCATTATTTCTTTTATCCCCTTTTCTCTCCTGAAACTCCATTTATTTGTATGTGGTATTATTTCATATAGCCCCATACATCTTGGATACTTGATGCCATTTTTTTAACTCTTTTTTTTCCTCATTGTGTTTCAGTTTGAATAATTCCTATTATTGTGTCTTCAAGTTTACTTGATCCTTTTCTCTGCTGTGTCTATGTTGAGCCATTTTTGATATCTTATTTCTTATTTTGAACATTTATCTATTTTACAAATAGTTTTTTATATAGTTATAAAAATAATTTTCATTCTTCTGCTGAAATTCCCCATCTGTTCCTGTCTATATTTTCTACTGAATAATTTAACCTTTTTTGTAGTGACTTTAAAATCCTTGTCTAATGATTCCAATATCTATATTATCTCTGGGTCTGCTTCTTTTGACTATTCCTTCTCTTGACTGTGGGTTATATTTCCTCTCTTTTTGTGTGCCTTATAATTTTTGATAGCGTAACAGATATTGTGCATAAAAGAATTGTAGAGGCTGTATTTATTTATTTATTTTTGTTAATCCTCACCCGAGAATATTTTTCCATTGATTTTTTAGAGAGAGTGGAAGAGAGGGGGAAAGACAGAGAGAAACATTGATGTGAGAGAAACACATGGATTGGTTGCTTCCTGCCCCTGACCAGGGCCCGGTGAGGAGCCTGTAACCAAGGTACATGCCCTTGACCAGGATCGAACCTGGGACCCTTTGGTGTGCAGGCCGATGCTCTATCCACTGAGCCAAACAGGCTAGAGCTGACGCTGTAGTAATTTAAAAGGGCATGCTCTTTTATCAGGTCACTGGTGATTGGGCTGAGTCAACCTCATTTATAATTGAAATGGGTGTGGGTTTTGCCAAAGCTTTGGTTAGATTCATTTAATCACTGACTTTAGGTGTTTTGAGGGAAGTATCAGGACTTTTCCTTTAGCAGGGAGTGGGATCTGAGCCCTGGCTAAATTCTGAAGATTTTTTTACCTTACACAGCCTAATGCCAGCTCACCGGACTGGAAGATTTCTGTTTGTTAGCCGGAGTGCCCCCTTTTTGGGTTACTGGGTAGCTTTCTTTGTTTTCAGCCCAGCCCCAACTTTCTGTACCCCAGGACATCTCTTACTGCCCAGCTGTCTGGCCTCAGCTTTTGGAGACTGCAGCAGTGCCCTGGGTGAAGGCCTGAAGCACCTGAGAGAGATGTGTTCAGTTTTATGTTCGGACTCCTGCTTACCCTTGGGGAAGTTCCCATAGGCATCAGGGAAGATGTCTCTCAACTCCCCTGCCCTACCCCCAGCCGTTGGTGTGCTCTTGCTGTGTTTGGTGAGGATCCATTGGGAAGAGTTGGCTGGTGGTGCAGACTTCCTCTGTGGCTGAGGTTCCTTGGGATTCTGATCCACGTGGCAGTCCACACATGGCCATTAAACTTGTTTAAAAACTTCCCTGGTTTCTCCTTACTCCGGTCTGTGGTGGATTTCTGTACTTCCTGACACTTGACTCGGAATGAAAGCAGATTTGGCCTTTTTTCCTTTTGGGAAGGGCTTGACACATTTAGACTTCTTGGCAGCCTCAGTTCCCTGATCTGTTTTATCTTTTTATTTTATTTTTTATTTTTTTAAATTACTTTATTGATTAAGGTATCACATATTTGTCATCAACCCCCCCCCCCCCCGATCTGTTTTAAAAACAGTGTTTTTGTAGCTGATACCACTTGCTCTCATTGTTAGAGGGCAGCGATTACACTTACCATGTTCAATTTGTGATTTTGAAAAAACTTAATATTGTGTTTCTCAGATTGTTGGTGTGTATATATGTAATTAGTTTTTATTGCTATAATGTTTGATTTGTATAAATATGCTCAGTTTATTCTTCATACTCTTGCTAATCTTTCTTTGACTTCTCACTGATTCTTGGCATTTACTGTCATTTAAAGGGTAAAATATGCAAGGCTGCCTCTTCATGGATTTTAGTTTCTTCTTAAGCGTGTCCTAGCAATGACTATGACATCCAGACTCAATGCCTAGGCCTGGGTTACTGAAATAGAGTTTACCAAGGGTTCAATTCCATTATGCTTTTATATGATAATAAAATATTTATCCCAATGGTAAATTATGACTATCAGCTAATCATTGAAGTTGTATACCTTTAAGAGCAAGATTTAAAGAAATATATATCTTTATGATGAGTGAAGTACTTGATCACGAATTTCATCTTCATAGTTCAATTTGATGCTAGTTTTTCATGGATTTTGAAAGAAGGCTTTCACTTTTCCTCCCTCACTTACAGGACTTTGGGTTTGGAGCTCTTCTCTGATCTCCTGTCTAGTTTAGACATAGCCCCTCAGAGGACTTGTAATTAAGGTTCCATTACCAACCTCTTCTCAGGTAGCTGGCTGTGGTTGGCAGTGCTGATAGAAGGGACTTCCAGTCGACCCAGCCAGTGCTCAGCCCGTACAGACTCTCTGTCTCCCTGATGCTGTACCTGACAGATAATCTCTCCCTCTGCCAAGATCAGGCCCAGGATGAAGAGAACGGTGACAGGTGTGTGTATGAGTGTGTGTGTGTGTGTGTGTGTGTGTGTGTGTGTGTGTCCCTTTCTCTCAACTCCATACTTCCAAACCGTAGAAGTTGCACTTTCCTTAATTTAGGCCGATTTTTGCCTCTACCTCCTTGGACCTTCACAGCTAAGAGCTAACATACCCTTAGAATACACTTCCCTGTCCCTTTCTAGATAGAGATTTTTGAAGTAGGCTTTCTTTCAATACTAAAGAGACCTTTTTATTTTAGGACATTTTAAGCACATTTTGATAGAACACATCATTTTAAAAAAACAGGGATACAATAGTTGACATACGTCTTTAAGCTGGCTTTTAAAAATTGCTGACCTCAAAATCCATGGGAACTGGTCTTGCCCTTTCAAGCCATCAGAATGTGACAGTGGAAGGTGGCTGATAAGGGAGGGTGTGGCCAGTGGCCCCCAGCTGGGTGCCTTTGCTTTGAGATAACCTTGTCAGTGGAGGAATGGTGGTCTCACTCACTCGAAAGCCTTTATGCTCCAGAAGTCTGTGATCCTTTGGTGCTTTTCAGAAACTTCTCACAAATACAGAGAAACAGCTTATTTTATCACAGAATGCTGGAGTCTATTAGAGGCATTTGTTCTACTTGCTGAGATGAGAAATTACTGGCTCTCCTTGTACAGGTAGTAGAAATAAAGTAGGTCTGCAAAATGTGTTCCCAGCCACTACCCTGACAAAGCCTGTTGTCTTTATTGTCATTTCCTCCCTTACTTTCAAAGACATGAGACTGGTGCATGGCCGCCCCTCCCTCCCTCCCTCCCTCCCTCCCTCCCTCCCTCCCTCCCCTTCTCCTTCTCCTCCCCCTCCCCCTTCTTCTCCTTCTCCTCCTTCTCCTTCTCCTTCTCCTTCTCCTTCTCCTTCTCCTTCTCCTTCTCCTTCTCCTTCTCCTTCTCCTTCTCCTTCTCCTTCTCCTTCTCCTTCTCCTTCTCCTTCTCCTTCTCTTTCTCCTCCCCTCCTACTCCCCCTCCCCCTCCCCCTCCCCCTCCCTTTCCTCTCCCCTTCCCCCTCCCCTCTTCCTCCTCCCCCCTCCCCCTCCCCTTCCCTCTCTCCCTCCTTCTCCTCCTCCTCTCTTTTTCGGTTTTACTTTCTCACTCACTCTCCTTCCCTCTCTCCATGCACCTTTGGAGCCCTGTCCTGTCTTAGGAGTATAGCTACATGACCCACTGATCATGTAGAGAGACTCCAGGCCACATAGAGATAGAGGTGCCCATGGACCCCCAGCTGTCTGAGCCTCTGGTAGTGTGAGGTTCGCGGCCCAGAGGCAGACACGTGAGTGAGTGAACCCTCACATGGTTCCGTGGTTCACATAGAGTCCCAGTCGAAGCTGAACGGAGCAGCTGTGCGCCATTTCTGCCGAGCTCTGCCCATGTTGCAGATTCGTGAGCAAAACGTTGTTTTAAGCTGTTGCATTTTGCGGAGCGTTGCTAGACAGCCGTAGTAACTGGAGGACTTATGACCAGAAATCCTCCAATGAAGTATCGAGGCTGGTTCGGAGGTGCAGCAGCTAGTGTGTGACTAACAGTGCTAACCTTGTAGTGCTAAAGCTGGAGAATTTCTCAAAATGATGGTAAAGTCAAGGCTGGCTCTCATCACTCGCGCTTCCATCCCAGTGTGCCCGGGGGAGGGGAGAAAGGGGCTGCAGCTGGATAATGCAGCCACCATTGTGCCAGCCCCCAGAGCTCTTTTGAGGGGTGTCCTTTGCCACGCGTGTCCCGGGGGAAAGAAGTGTGAGTCCTAGTGATCTAGGCCCCCATCCTCCCATGCCTGGACCACAGTCTCAGCTTCCCTTCTTGAGTTCCCATCTGTGCGGTTACACTGACAGGGATAACCCATTGTGTGGGAAGGAAGCCACACGAACGGTTAAAAGCAGCGTCCAAGGCCTTTCTGTTCTTCTCACGATGGGTTAAGAGTGATACGCGAGAATCTCTTTCTCTAAGATCTCTGTGTAGCACAGGCCCGTGGATTAGGAGAGGGCTGAGTGCGGAAACAGCCCTGGGAGGGACGCCGCGTCGACACTGACCGTTGTGTGTGAGGATGCTCTCTTCTCCGGGTTACGATGAAGCTGGCTCACCTGCCGCCACGCTTTCCCCCACCAAGGCCTTTCCCACAACAGCCTCTGGTGGCCTGGCGTCCGCAGAGCCAGGCTGCCCTGCAGCGGGCAGCTGGACAGCTACTGGCGCCCAGTGATCTGAGCTTCCGAGCGGGCCTCAGATTTATAAATCAACACAATTTATCATCTTGAATCCTACTATTTTGGGGTCTTTTAATGTCATGAATTTCCCATACCCACATTCTTGATGGCAGATAAGGGCATTTTTGAACATATAAGCCAAAGTCAAGTGAAATTCTGCAACTATATATAGTTTATTTGTCTTTCTAACCAGGGAGAAGAATTTTTTACTCAGATTATCTCACATTTGCTAACGTGATATAAATTTTCCTGCTTTTTTCAGATAGCAACCCATGCAAATTAAATTCCAGCATGGTCCTCACACACACATATAAATGGTGATCACTACTCTGTTTAGGAGAAAGACTGAGTTTGTGTTCCTATTTCATTAGCTATAAGCATATTTTGCACAGATAACTCAAAAGGTATGCTCTTTTTTAAGGAAAATAGATACTGATAGCTAGAGAAACGCACTCATCATCATAAAGTTATTATTTATTCAGGACCAGCGTTGTTCCTGTTACCCAGGGGTGATCCTGGTTGGTGTTTTCAAGAATGATCTCAGGCTTTCCTGAAGGCTAGCCCCGATCACGCAGAAAAGGGGAGATAAAAGGTGCAAATAAATGAGGAGCTGTTTTTCATTCTTATTCTCTTTCTTCTGTTATAGCCAAACTAACACACAGACTCAGGGTTAGTGCCCTAACACACCACCAGGTGATTATCTCACAGTGCCGCCGGTTACAGTCTGGCACAGGTCTCCCTGGACGGGCATCGGGGTGTCAGCAGGGCTGCCTGCTTTCTGGGGAGAGTCTTTTCCAGCTTCTAGAGCTGACGTGTGCCCCCCTCTCTCCGTTGCGGGGTGGTCCAGCGCTCTGAGCCCGTCTTCTGCAGCCACGTCGCCCTCTGACTGCAGCCAGGAAAAGCTCTCTACTTCGAAGAACCCCGGTGGCCAGGTTGGGCCCATCCACAGGACCCAGGGTAACCCCCCATCTCAAGGTCTGTACTTCATCACAGTCCCTTTTGCAGTGTAAGGCTACTTATTCCCAAATTCCAGGGATTAAGACGTGGACGTCTTTGGGTGGCCATTGTTCTGTCTGCTGTAGTTGTTCTTCCATCCTTGTAGTTGTTCATATTAAACTGGCTTTGAAATGCTGGAGACTTTCATACATCCCCCGAGAAGGGTTGTTAATCAGATACCATAAAACGGGTGCATGAAATGGACCCGTTAGTTCTCTGCGAATTCCGAGGCATTCCAATGAGAGGAGCAGAGGATCGAAAGGATAGCCTGGCCTGGTCAAAGGCACGGGTAGGGTCCCCAGGACGCTGACCCTGACAGAGGTTTGCCTGCAGGGCTTTCGCCAGGAGCTGCTCTCGGATTGACACCTGTGTGAGTGCAGGGCGCAGCACTGGGCAGGTGCATCGCCGTTAGGGCTCCCGCTGACCTGCCAGCAGGCCCTTCCCCTCCTGCACAACCGGCCATTGCTGTGCGCTGGCCCGGGAGGGGCAGGCCCTTGGACTAGGTAGCTCTCCGTTGCAGGCAGTTCCTGAGAGAGTCTTGGCCCGTGCCAGCAGAGGCCAGCATTCCAGCGGCCGGCCGGGGAAGGAATGCTTCCGCCCTGAAATAATGGATGGTGGGGTGGTGAGGGCAGGAGGGTTAGCTGTCTGGCTCACAACAGTGCCCACTCCAGGTAATGACATGTGGATGTTGCATAGGCCCGCTGGCCAGTGCGATGACCCAGGCGTGGGGGTGGGGGGGACAGGGAACCAGCCTGGCAGGCAACAGGTGGGATGAGGGCGGCTCTGGTAACTTAATTTGGTAGAGTTTGGAGACAAGGAGGTGTGTCGTGGAGGGCGGGGCCAGCAAGAAGCTTTGTGCCCAAGGGGACCGGGCTGGTGGGGCCCAAAAGTGCCCGGCCAGACTCCAGTTCTGGAGGGTTGCAGAATAGGGCCTCCGGTGTAGGCAGCGTGACAGGATCAGGGTGGGGATGTGGGTCTAGGACTGGACACAGTTCAGGGTAGGGCAGTGGCCGGCCGGCAGAGGACAGGCCCTCCAGCCTGGGCCGTGGCTGCTCCGTCCCCACGGGTCTGCACCTTAGGGCCTGTGAGCCAGCCTGCATTTGGGGGAGGAAGGGAAGATGAGGCCGCAGTCCAGGCTGAACCTGACACGTAGCTAAGTTCCCTTCACAGTGTGTGATAACCCTGTCTTCTCAAAGGAGATGTTAAAGGATTCCATTGTTTCTTCCTCTCTCTCTCTCCACCTAAGATAGAATCACGGGAGTATTACTGATGCTCTAGAAAAAACCTTAAAGAAGTGCTGTGTCTTTTGAGTTAGCAAGACGGTGGACATGTTTTGTAGGACTGCAGTGGAGTGTGTGAAATCATGCTGTTTCTTCTTTATTTTGGAACAGACTTTGCTGTTCTCATTTATTTTCTGTGTGTGTCAGAGAGAGGCGTTCTGTAGCCAGGCTGATTCTCCCGCAGCGAGGCTGCTCCTGACGTGTACGCCGACCACGCCGGGAGAGGCGAGCTCGGGCTGCCGTGCGATGGACAGAAATGCCGCGCTGGCACGTAGTTTGCTTATTCCCACGGTGTCCACAGTCAATTAGGTTAAGTCAGCCGCCAAAGAAAAATGGTTCTGCTTGAAGTGTCTGGTCTCAGACATTGATCACAATTACTAAGACACTGATGAAGCTCTGGGATGTTCCGGAGGGAGCCCGCGACAGCTCTTTTCAGATGGCCCATCAGCCCCGCTTTCCTGATTACCGCACTTAGACAAATAGGCGAGTTCCTCCTTTTTTTAAAAAAAATATATTTTATTGGTTTTTTTACAGAGAGGAAGGGAGAGGGATAGAGAGTTGGAAACATCGATGAGAGAGAAACATCGATCAGCTGCCTCCTGTACACCTCCTACTGGGGATGTGCCCGCAACCAAGGCACATGCCCTTGACCGGAATCAAACCCTGGACCCTTCAGTGCGCAGGCCGACGCTCTATCCACTGAGCCAAACCGGTTAGGGTGGTGAATTCATCCTTTTGGGCAAGGGACGCATTTCCATTCTTTCAAGCTTATGTTTTCCCTATCTTTCTTCATGAATTTTTCACTCTTCTTTTACTCTTTCCAATATCTCTTGCTCTTTTTACTCCAGAAATATTTGTTGAGCAATTATTGCATGCCAAGCACAGGGCGCCATGTCCTGGAGAGTACGTATATGCTGTGAGAATTAAGGTGCTAAGGTCTGTTGTCAGGGCCAAGGTTGGTATTTTCTGAGTCTCCGTGAGCACTGTGCCGTGAGATAAAAAGTAAAGGTGTTTCCACCATCTGTTCTGTGTAGTTGTAGGTCTGCCCTTCTTCAGGTGGGCTTTGATCTCTTCTTATAATTCATGCCTTTTCCTTCTTAAGGTTCTTGATTCAAAGGTAAAAAGCACTTGTTGGCCGATTGTCACTCATATGAAGAAAACAGAACCCCCAGAAGCTAGCTTAGTAGACTCGTGGAGAAGAAAGATCTGGAACCAGAATCTCTCGTGTCCACGCACTTTCTCCTCCTGGAGCCTCTCTGGGGCTGGAGCGAGCCCAGATAGTAGCTCTCCCCGTGCACATTCCCTCGCATGTCACAACCTTCGTGAGGCCACACCTGCTCCTCCCTGTTCTCTGTGAGCCCCTTTCCAGGGACCAGGCTGTCTGGGCGGCCGTCATCCTGGTGCCACTCAGGCCTGCTGTTGACACAGGCCCAGGGTGGGAGGGATGGATGACGACGTTGGGTGCAGGGAGAGTTTTGCTCGGAATCAATTGTGTTGTCTCCCCCAGTGCTGTACTAAAGCCTTTCAGAAGCCTAAGCACGCCCTGGCCAGTGGGGCGCAGTTGGTTAGCGCATCCTCCTGTACACCAAAAGGTTGCAGGTTTGATTCCCGGTCAGGGCACAGATCTAGGTTGTGGGTTCGATCCCCAGTTGGGGTGCATGCAGGGGGCAACCAATCGATGTTCTCTCTCGCATTGATGTTTCTCTCTCCTTTCCCCTCTCTCTAAAATCAATAAGCATATCCTCTGGTGAGGATTTCTTAAAAAAGCCATAAACACTAAGAAATTCATGTGGCCAGCCCCCTTCCCCACCACCAAATGTAATTTGTATACTAAACTAAATTGTATAAAACAAAACATGTTTTTCCAGTTGCCAAATTCTGAATAAGCTGATTGCAGCTGAATTTTTCTCTGTATTTCACACCCCTGCCCTGCTGATGTCCTAAACCATGTGTGGTCGGCTCTGCGAGTAATTCGTGGAGGTCTTGCTCTAGATAGTTGTTGGGATAGAGGCAGAGTGCCAGCCCAGCCCTCAAGCCCGTGTCTGTGTCCTCCCCCTGTGAGAATGCTGTCATGGTCTTTAGTCCCACCCTCCCCCTGTGAGAATGCTGTCATGGTCTTTAGTCCCGCCCTCCCCCTGTGAGAATGCTGTCATGGTCTTTAGTCCCGCCCTCCCCCTGTGAGAATGCTGTCATGGTCTTTAGTCCCGCCCTCCCCCTGTGAGAATGCTGTCATAGTCTTTAGTACCGCCCTCCCCCTGTGAGAATGCTGTCATGGTCTTTAGTCCCACCCTCCCCCTGTGAGAGAATGCTGTCATGGTCTTTAGTCCCGCCCTCCCCCTATGAGAGGATGCTGTCATGGTCTTTAGTCCCACCCTCCCCCTGTGTGAGAATGCTGTCATGGTCTTTAGTCCTGCCCTCCCCCTGTGAGAGAATGCTGTCATGGTCTTTAGTCCCGCCCTCCCCCTGTGAGAGAATGCTGTCATGGTCTTTAGTCCCGCCCTCCCCCTGTGTGAGAATGCTGTCATGGTCTTTAGTCCCGCCCTCCCCCTGTGAGAGAATGCTGTCATGGTCTTTAGTCCCGCCCTCCCCCTGTGAGAGAATGCTGTCATGGTCTTTAGTCCCGCCCTCCCCCTGTGAGAGAATGCTGTCATGGTCTTTAGTCCTGCCCTCCCCGTGTGAGAATGCTGTCATGGTCTTTAGTCCCGCCCTCCCCCTGTGAGAGAATGCTGTCATGGTCTTTAGTCCCACCCTCCCCCTGTGTGAGAATGCTGTCATGGTCTTTAGTCCCGCCCTCCCCCTGTGAGAGAATGCTGTCATGGTCTTTAGTCCTGCCCTCCCCGTGTGAGAATGCTGTCATGGTCTTTAGTCCCGCCCTCCCCCTATGAGAGGATGCTGTCATGGTCTTTAGTCCCGCCCTCCCCCTGTGAGAGAATGCTGTCATGGTCTTTAGTCCCGCCCTCCCCCTGTGAGAGAATGCTGTCATGGCCTTTAGTCCTGCCCTCCCCGTGTGAGAATGCTGTCATGGTCTTTAGTCCCGCCCTCCCCCTGTGAGAGGATGCTGTCATGGTCTTTAGTCCCACCCTCCCCCTGTGTGAGAATGCTGTCATGGTCTTTAGTCCCGCCCTCCCCCTGTGAGAGAATGCTGTCATGGTCTTTAGTCCCGCCCTCCCCCTGTGTGAGAATGCTGTCATGGTCTTTAGTCCTGCCCTCCCCCTGTGAGAGAATGCTGTCATGGTCTTTAGTCCCGCCCTCCCCCTGTGAGAATGCTGTCATGGTCTTTAGTCCCGCCCTCCCCCTGTGAGAGAATGCTGTCATGGTCTTTAGTCCCGCCCTCCCCCTGTGTGAGAATGCTGTCATGGTCTTTAGTCCCGCCCTCCCCCTGTGAGAGAATGCTGTCATGGTCTTTAGTCCCGCCCTCCCCCTGTGAGAATGCTGTCATGGTCTTTAGTCCTGCCCTCCCCCTGTGAGAGAATGCTGTCATGGTCTTTAGTCCCGCCCTCCCCCTGTGTGAGAATGCTGTCATGGTCTTTAGTCCCGCCCTCCCCCTGTGAGAATGCTGTCATGGTCTTTAGTCCCACCCTCCCCCTGTGTGAGAATGCTGTCATGGTCTTTAGTCCCGCCCTCCCCCTATGAGAGGATGCTGTCATGGTCTTTAGTCCCGCCCTCCCCCTGTGAGAGAATGCTGTCATGGTCTTTAGTCCCGCCCTCCCCCTGTGAGAGAATGCTGTCATGGCCTTTAGTCCTGCCCTCCCCGTGTGAGAATGCTGTCATGGTCTTTAGTCCCGCCCTCCCCCTGTGAGAGGATGCTGTCATGGTCTTTAGTCCCACCCTCCCCCTGTGTGAGAATGCTGTCATGGTCTTTAGTCCCGCCCTCCCCCTGTGAGAGAATGCTGTCATGGTCTTTAGTCCCGCCCTCCCCCTGTGTGAGAATGCTGTCATGGTCTTTAGTCCTGCCCTCCCCCTGTGAGAGAATGCTGTCATGGTCTTTAGTCCCGCCCTCCCCCTGTGAGAATGCTGTCATGGTCTTTAGTCCCGCCCTCCCCCTGTGAGAGAATGCTGTCATGGTCTTTAGTCCCGCCCTCCCCCTGTGTGAGAATGCTGTCATGGTCTTTAGTCCCGCCCTCCCCCTGTGAGAGAATGCTGTCATGGTCTTTAGTCCCGCCCTCCCCCTGTGAGAATGCTGTCATGGTCTTTAGTCCTGCCCTCCCCCTGTGAGAGAATGCTGTCATGGTCTTTAGTCCCGCCCTCCCCCTGTGTGAGAATGCTGTCATGGTCTTTAGTCCCGCCCTCCCCCTGTGAGAATGCTGTCATGGTCTTTAGTCCCACCCTCCCCCTGTGTGAGAATGCTGTCATGGTCTTTAGTCCCGCCCTCCCCCTATGAGAGGATGCTGTCATGGTCTTTAGTCCCGCCCTCCCCCTGTGAGAGAATGCTGTCATGGTCTTTAGTCCCGCCCTCCCCCTGTGAGAGAATGCTGTCATGGCCTTTAGTCCTGCCCTCCCCGTGTGAGAATGCTGTCATGGTCTTTAGTCCCGCCCTCCCCCTGTGAGAGAATGCTGTCATGGTCTTTAGTCCCGCCCTCCCCCTGTGTGAGAATGCTGTCATGGTCTTTAGTCCCGCCCTCCCCCTGTGAGAGAATGCTGTCATGGTCTTTAGTCCCGCCCTCCCCCTGTGAGAATGCTGTCATGGTCTTTAGTCCTGCCCTCCCCCTGTGAGAGAATGCTGTCATGGTCTTTAGTCCCGCCCTCCCCCTGTGTGAGAATGCTGTCATGGTCTTTAGTCCCGCCCTCCCCCTGTGAGAATGCTGTCATGGTCTTTAGTCCCGCCCTCCCCCTGTGAGAATGCTGTCATGGTCTTTAGTCCCGCCCTCCCCCTGTGAGAATGCTATCATGGTCTTTAGTCCCGCCCTCCCCCTGTGAGAATGCTGTCATGGTCTTTAGTCCCACCCTCCCCCTGTGAGAATGCTGTCATGGTCTTTAGTCCCGCCTTCCCCCTATGAGAGGATGCTGTCATGGCCTTTAGTCTCACCCTCCCCCTGTGAGAATGCTGTCATGGTCTTTAGTCCCGCCCTCCCCCTGTGAGAGAATGCTGTCATGGTCTTTAGTCCCGCCCTCCCCCTGTGTGAGAATGCTGTCATGGTCTTTAGTCCCACCCTCCCCCTGTGAGAGAATGCTGTCATGGTCTTTAGTCCCGCCCTCCCCCTGTGAGAATGCTGTCATCGTCTTTAGTTCTAGGGTCACCACTGTGCTCTGTACCCTGGAAGGTGGCAATGGGCAATGGGGATGATGCCTGGTAGCTGCCCAGCGTCTTTTTCAGACTTTTAGAGAGTGAGCCACACCAAGCAGTCATCATGGAAATCTAGGGCGCGTGCACACATACACACACACACACACACACACACACACACACACACACAGAGAGATGAAAAGTTCCTGAAGCAGCACCTGTGTGCTGAGCTCTATTTTATTCAGTTCTAATGTTTTATTCTAGACTAGTTCACTTAAAAATTGTTTCTGGCCCAGTAAATTGCTTTCATGACCCCCAGCCTGCAAGCTGACAAACACTGTGCCACAGCCTAGCACCCTGGACCCTGCCGCCAGGTCCCACGGGCGCCAGGTCCCACACCTCCTGTCTGCACTCCTGCTGGGTCCTCCACCCACACTCCTCCCCCTTCCAACCTGCACCTCTGAGATGCACACACAACCCGGCTTTCCTGGTCTTACTCAGGCACGCATGTTTCCTGAAGCCTTCTGAAGGCGACCCAGCACCCTCCTTCTGCATCTCTGGTGCTTGTCCCTGTGCCCACCTCCATCATCTGCCAGCTGGGAGCTCCCTGAGCCCATGGCCTGCCGGACTGCTGTTTGGGTCCTGCGCATCTGGTACTAGTGTGTGGTACACAGTAGGCACTAAATCAGTGCTTCTGGAATTGCATTAGAACAGGTGATGCCCTGGAGTGGCGGGGCCAGCCAAAACCTGCCTTCCAGGCAGGCACATCCATGTCTGGGTTCCCATGCACTCAGTGTTTACATACGCCTGCTTTACTATGTATGGGCGGAGGCATGGAAGTGACCGTCAACATAACCCAGTGTTTAGACACAGAGGTACAGAGGTCCAAGACAGATAGAAACATGGGTGTTGCAAATAATGGACGTCTAAACACCTTATATAGAAGCAAAAACGTACGTAAAAATTGGTGCTTTTCAAATGCTTTTTTCATGATTAGCGTTGACTCGAGTCAGTGTCTCTGTAAACTGTATTCTGGAATCTCACCAGCTGTCCGTGGGGACCCTCTGATCGTGTCGTGGTAGAACTGGGAAAGGCTCCCCGTTTTGCAGAGGAGACTGAAGGCGCCCAGGAGGCCGGGTGGCTTTCGCAAGGCCGCTCAGCTGCCTGCCAGCGGAGGTGGGGGGAACGCACACCTTCTGATGGTCCTCGGGGACTTTTCCCACTTCGTCAGGAAGGTGACTCAGATGGCCAGGGGGGGGGTGTGATGTCCTCCATCCTCATGCCTGCCAACAGATGTCTTCACCGTGAAACTCTTGATAATTGCTTGTTTTAAGCTTGTGTTCCTTCCTTGGGAAAAGTGATGAGCGGGCCGTCATTTCATCCTCGTTGAACGATATTGACACTCGGGCGGCTGTTGCATAGTTACTGCTGCTCTCTGGCCTGGTCTCGTTGCATTCCACCCTAAAAATTACGCTGATCTCCCCCCGAGGGCACAGGCGTGGCTTCTCTCAGCCGGCTTTCATGAAAGGTCTTCGCACGTACGGGGACAGGCCAACAGATTTCCCAATAAGCGCTCTTGGATGGGAAAGCGGTTTTCACAAAATTTCTCTCTTTTGTCCCTTTCAGCAGATACCATTTTGATATGTCGCCAGCCATAATGAAAGTGAATAAGCTGTGGGTGATGAATGAAAGCATTCATTTTGTGAAATTTGTGATCCTGTCGTTAGCTTGGAATGGAATAATCTCTGATGTTTATTTTGTTTATTTTTTTCTTCCACTTTTGATCCTCACACAACCCGAGCACCCAGGAGAGGGGATGGCAGTCAGCTCCCCTCTTCCTGCCCACAGCAGCGGGACCCGGCACTCTGCACCGTTGTTCCCTTTCTTAAAGGTGAACGAGGGCGTGGGGCCGGCCTGATAGAGCTCTGCCCTCACCTGTCACTCCCAGTTTCCAGCACCTAGCATATGAATTAACGTGGGTCTGCCGGTTCGCCGGCGAAGAAAGCTCATTCCTGTAGAGCTAATTAGCTAAGCAGAGCTCATTAGCTTGGCTTAGTTTAGCGAGTATGATCTCATTAGCTAATGTGACACCGTAACACACACACTCAGCCACCAGTGTCGGACGATGAAAGGGGCCAAGGAAGGCGGCAGGCCGCTCAGAGCGCCGATGCCCCGGCCTGGGCACCTGCTAAGCCATCACTGGCACCAGCACCAGCACGAGCCCAGACAGGTGCTGGCACGGACCGCAAAGGGTGGGCACACGAGCCCTGGTGTGGCTGGTCTGTAAGTGCCAGGTGCCTGTAAGGGCTTCTGTGTGTTATGTTCCATAATCCTCACACAACCTCGGCAGTAGGTGCTGTTATCATCCCATTTTACAGCTGAGAAGACAGATGAAGTCCTCTATTGTGAGAGCCTGTTGCCCCTAAAAATAGTATTTTCTGAAAGTGGCAAACGGTGTTTGCTAAAAGACAGCCTTTGTCCCTGCACTCACAGCGCTGTTTTGTTTGTTAGGGTTCCCAGTACTCACAGCCTCTGGACATCCGCGAGCTGCTCTGGGGAGCGTTTCTCCCCGCTGCCCTCAGAGTACAGCCGCCTGAGCCTCGCTTTTCTCTAAAAGTGGGGTAATACCAGCTCCTGGCGGTTTCCCGGCGGCGTTTGAGGAGAACACGTACCTGGCAGCATTGAGCGCTGTGCTTGGCTCCGACACACTAAATAGAAGTTGGGTCCTTTTCTTTGCTCAGATGACTTGTTTTTAAATAACTGCTTCATGTTTGCATGTTTTAGATGTACAGAGTCACTGTGAAAATAGGCACCTTCGTATTTCCCCTCTTCCTCATGCACTCTTGCCATTGATAGAGTTAAGAGTTAATGAATGAACTCCTGCACCACTGACGCTCAGAAAGGAAGCTACCCAAGTGAACTAAGGCAGTGGGTGGGATCCAGTGCGCACGTGCCTTTAGAAGTGGGGGAGCTCAGCCTTGGGGTGCCATGAGCAATGGAGCCGAATCACCTCCATTTTATTTATTTATTTTCTCGACTCATGAAAAAACGATAAGTATTCGAAGTAGCTCCGGACCATATTATCTTAGGGTCTGAATCCAGAACCATGAAACAAGGAGAGAAACCCACCTGGGAACATTTTTACACGCCCCAGTCCAGCACAGGCTTCCCCAAGTAGGCTCCAGAGTGTTGCTTTTCAGCATTCTTGCCTCTTTTGGGGGGCAGACATGTGGTCAGTGAACCTGTCCGAGAGTCTGTGCTGCTGCTGCTGGTGTGGGACGTATGTGGTGAGGGTGAGAAAACCACAGCACATATCCCCAGGGAGCTGACTTACGAGCAGTGACGTACTTAACTGTAAATGACTCTTTAGTGTAACAGCTTGGTCATGCTTCCACATCGCAAGTGTGGTCGGTGCTTGGCTATACAGACCGACCTTCAGCGTAAAGCGCTACAGCAAAGAGGGGCTGTCCTGGTTCCCTAATGGCGTGGTGCTGTGGAGAGGGGTGTGCACTGTGCCACGTGCAGAGTGTCTCAGATGGGGTGTTGATGGAGAATTCTGGGTGATTATCCCGCAGCTCCACCCTCTCTGCGACCACCCCATTCTTTTCCTCTCCGTTGCTCCTCCTAATTGGGATAATACCACCCCTGGATTTGTTCGCTGAGTTAAGCCTTGTCCTTGTGAGGGACACTCTTTGAAATATCGGTGCCCAGTGGGCGAGGTCATGCATTCAGTTTGCATCGGACCAGCTCCGAGTGTGCAGCAGCTCCTCACCTTCCCTCCAGCCCTGAGCTCTGAACAGGAAGCTGCTGGGACCGAGGGCTGGTGAGGACCGGGATCCGGGAGGGAACGGCGCACAGGGCAGCGAGAGCAGGTTGAAAGGGTTCTGAAGTCAGAGGGACCCGTGTGTCTGCTCGGACGTTCCTGACCCTTGAGGGCCCACAGGTGTCTAATCGGAGAGCTGGGTGGAATTCGGTCGTTGAGGTAGGACTGCCTGCTGAAGACGGGTTCGCTGCCAGAGTCCTGGCTGCCCCTCACTAACTCACCGGGCACCTCTGTGTAAACTTCAGGAAGTCATTCCTTCCTGAAGTTTACACAGCATGGTTTATTTCCAGCTGTCTGAAGGTTATTATTTTATAAATACTTTAGTAAAATGAGACATTTCCATAAAAAATAAAACAAGACATTCCTCCCTGCTGGACAATTATGGAAATAAAGCTATGATTCCGTGATGTCTGCAGCGTAGGTAGGCCTTCGCTGTAATGCCTTGTTCAGTGCGCGCTGTGCAGCCGGCCCTGCGGCCCTGCTCCGTGCTGCTCCTCCGCCCCTCCCCCCATCCTCCTGCGGTGCCAGGTCCCCACGTGCAGAAGAGGCTGCCGGTCTGCAAGGGGAGGGAGCCGAGTCCTGCTTGTCGGGTTCCCGGGGACCAGGTGTTAGCGTGTGCGCTTGCTGTTCACGTCAGCACGTTCTCAACCTTGGATTGGAAGCGCCTGGATATATAACAGTATTTTCAGAAATGCAATAGGGGCCCCCTGTGGGCCAGGAATTTCCGTACATGTCACTAGTCCTTAGAGTAAATGGCCCTACAATGTTCTTGTCGCTCAGAGAGGGTGGGCGACCAGCCCGTAGCCACCCAGCTGGTAAGAACTGGAATGTGGCACAGCCGCTGTGGCTCACTGGTTGAGCTCGATCTTTGAACCAGGAGGTCATGGTTCAATTTTCTTATTTTTTTCAGGTTTTCTTTTCTTCTTTCCTTCACCTTCCCAGTCATCCTGGGACAGTAATCCTCTGGATTCCTGTTTCTGCTGAGGGCACGTGGCAGCACCGGGGAGAGGCTGGTCTCCTCTCCCGGACAGCTGTTCTGAGAGTGCTTCCAGGGCCTGTAGAAAGTGGGGTTCGCGTGGCACTGCTCCCAGCTCCTGCTGGCTTCTGATTGAGACAGGAGCCGCCTCTGCCCAGTGGCATCTGTTTTTCTCTTCTGCTTGGGATCCTCTATCCCCAAAGTTGGCCAAATTGCATCAAGAAATACATTGTTCTTATTTTCTAACTAGAGGCCTGGTACACGAAATTCTTGCACTTGGTGGAGGGGTCCCTCAGCCCAGCCTGTGCCCTCTCGCAGTCCGGGAGCCCTCGGGGGATGTCCGACTGCCACGGAGGCGGGTGAGGCTCCCGCCACCAAGCCAGCTGAGCTGTGAGCCCGGCTTCTGGCTGAGCGGCGCTCCACCTGTGGAGTGCACTGACCACCAGGGGGCAGCTTCTGCGTTGAGTGTCTGCCCCCTGGTGGTCAGTGCGCGTCATAGTGACTGGTCGTTCTGCCGTTCGGTCAATTCGCATATTAGCCTCTTATTATATCGGATCACCCTTCACCAAAGCGGAATGGGTAGATAGAATCTGCGGTGTCATTCGGGCTATTGGACCATAGGGGATGCCTCTCTAGTAAACTGGCTGGGTTTATAGCGTATTTTGTGTGAAGAAATGGCTTCTGAATGAAAAAGTCAGAACTAATATATAAAAGCTTGCAGACTTTTGAGCCAGATATCATTTTGAAAAACAACCTCATACAAACTCAATGATTAGGCACCTTGAGAAGAACAGGCAAGGAAGTGAAAGCCGGTTGAATTTTCTGAGGAAGTTTCACGGCAGACAAGCCCAGTTCCGTCTCAGGGTGAAGGTGAAGGAAGTGGTGGGTGCAGTGTTACCTGCCTTGAGCAAGAGACTTCACTCCATCTTTGACACCGGAAACACCCATGGCTGGGAGGAAATGGGCCAGGCCAGTGGCCCGGACACTACAGTTGGTACGGATTCCCCGTTTTAAAACTTTTGTGTCTCACCTTAGACCTACAGAATCCGAATCCGGGGCTTGGACAGGGAGTAGTGGTAAAACTTAGGGGATTCTATTTATTAAAAGCTATCAGTGCGTGGAAAAAGCCAATCTCCAGAGATTATATCTGTGTGTCACCAATTCTCTAACATTCTCCGCACTATAGAGATGGAGAGGGGACAAGTGGGTGCCAGGGGTTAGGACGGGGAGGGACGCTGTGGCCATGAAGTGCAGCAGGAGTCCTTTATGTGGCTGGGACAGTTCTGCATCTTGATTAATCCATTTATGTAATAAAGTGCCATAAAATCACAGGCAAAGACATCAAATATGTGAAAAACGGTGCCATCTGAGTAAGGCTTATAGTCCAGTTCACTGCACTGTGTCAGCCGACCTCGTCTAGTTACGTGAGGTGTCACTGTTGGGGCAGGTTGGCAGATGGGTACTTGCTTACGTAGACGATCCGGTCTGTGAAAGGTTAAGGTTAAGGAAAATAGGTAGGGCAGGAAAAGGGAAGTGAGAAGGCTGACCCTCTCCGTACTGCTTTCTGTTTACTGTGTGTCTACAATTATTCCCAAGGAAACATGTAAAGGAACTTGCCGGATGCCTCTGAGGTGCAGCCTGGGTTGGACACGCAGGGACGGGATGTGTGTGCGGTCTGCTTATCAGGGGTTAGTGTGAAACGGGGGCAGGGCTGGGAAGGTTAGCCTCGGGTCCAAAGTGTGTTGAATATTTTATCAATGACTGCGTCATGGAATACGCTTTGCAGTGGGAATTGTCTTGGCATGGAGTGATCGTTGCCTTCCAAATTCCGGTGAAGATAATGAGACCACGAAAGGGACCTTGGCCAGCTGGGGAGTGAAGAGCCATAGTGCACCTGGGGAGGGAAAAGAGTCCGATGGGTACATACGGACACAGGTTAAAATCAGAGCAAAACAGTAGGTCACATTTTGGGCATTGAAGTTCTGGGAATAAGTTTGAAGGAGAGCACCTGTGATCATAAAGGGTTGGAAAGTAAGATCTTTAAAAAAGAGAAAAGGTTTTGGAAATCGGTATTTTCGCCCGGCCCCAGAGGTTACACATATAACAGCTTTCCAATGCGTATGTGTGTTTTGGAGAGCCAGTGGTTTACCGTTTGGGATCATCAGCAGAGTGAAAGGAGGTTACCACCTGCTGCTGAGTGACAGACTGAAGGGAGATTTCATGAATGGGGGGCGGGGGGGGGAGGGCGATGTGAACGGGGGAGGAGATGTAAAAATGTGTAGAACAGTGGCTATGTGGGGCCCTACTGAGTGGGGGGGGGGGGCAGCCCGATAATTTTCCTGGGTCTCTGTTCCTACCAGATCAAGACTTTATCTTTACGACCCCAAACAGCGGGAGGACAGAGGTTTTGCTCACGAGATGCGATGGAGGCTTTCTGTGTGGAGAGAGAACTGCGAACACTCGTGTGCTCACCCTGTCGTTCAGTGCCTCCTCGGTGGATAGCTCCTCTGTTTGACCAGTGCTCCATGGTGTGATGCCACCGCCTTAGACAGTTCGCCCCAGGAAGAAGACTTTCTTCGTTCACAGTTTTAAAATTACCTCAAATGGCATACAATGTACTTTCAGAATGATGGGCTTGTTTTTTTTCCTTTTTTGTTTTTCTTTTTTAGGTACCTCTCTTTAAAAGCATTTTTTTAAAAGTCAGAAGGCAGCCAAAATTTTCTCACATTCAGATACTTAGTGGGAAGGCTGTGTGGGTGCTAAAAATCATTCTACACTGCATTTTCTAAAATGTCTTTTAATGTCTAAAGTATGTCTCCACGGAACCTCAAGACTCTTCTACCCACAGATGTTCCTTTCCTCTCTCTGAAGTCCGTGCCTGAACCCAGGGCCCAGCAGTGGCGCCTTCTCGTGGGCACGGCACTGCCATGGGGACAGGAGTTCTGTCTGTTCGCTGCCATTGTGGTCCCTCCTCCAGGAAGGAAGGCGCTGCTGGCGGTGTGGGCCGACTCCACAGAGGCCACCCAGCGCGGGATTGGGCACTTACCTACTAGCCCCGGGAGCTAATGCATCACTTACGTGACCGGGTGACGAATGCAGTGACTCGCTACCACTTGTGGGGCACTTGCCCTAACTCGGCGACTGCCTCGGGAGTCTGCTCAGTGTCTAATGCAGATACACGTGGCACGGAGTAAAGGGCGTAGAATCAGAAGAGAGTTTGGATGTTTGTATTCCAGGTTCCTCCAAAAAAAAAAAATTAATTGATTTACTCAATTCCACAAATACGATTTGGTGTTGTTGCATTAGGTGTTGAAATTAACTGGCAACCAAGACGAGGTCCTTGCCCTCAGGGGCTTATCGTTTGAGGGCTGCGTGGGCCTGGGTCCCTGGAGAAGCAGATTCAAAGGGACCAAATGGGGAAGGATTTTATGAGGGGAAATGCACGCATGGGGGGAAATGAGGAGGAAGTCAGACACTTGGACCAGCCTTTTACACCATGCCAGCCTGGCCCCGGCGAGGGCAGGAGGGGAGAAGTCAGTCTAGCAGCATTCTGTGGGGTCCAGGGAGGTGGCAGAGCTTTGGGAGTCCTTGACTCCAAGTCAGAGGACAAGGGTCCCAGGAAGGAGTCTGTCTTAGTGTTTTCACGGCCTTCAGCCCTCACCTGGGCAGCCCCCAGGAGCCCTGGCCTCCAGCACGCCCGCTCCCCGAGCTGGGTTTGCGAGGCGGCTGCTGGGGCTGCCGTCCTCCGCGCTCCCTGTAACGGGTGGTGTGGGAAGGTCACCGGGCCCCGTTGGCAGGCCTTTTGGATGAGCAGTCGGAGCTCTCAAATGGGCGGGGATAGAACACCATCAGAAGTGTGCTTTCAAATGATGACTCTGCTTCAGTGTGCGAGCCGATTAGAGGGGCCGGAGTGGAGCGGGAGAGAATTGGCGGGGGCGGGGGAGGGGCTGTTGAGGAGGACCAGGTGGGGTGGTACGATCCAGGTGTGGCAGAGGAGATGGAGAGGAGTGGGGAGAGGTAGGCATCCTGGAGAAGGTATAGTTAGGTATATTGCCTGTGCTTAGATTGGATGTGGGGATGGGGGTGAAGTAGAGGGAGAGATCATTGCTCAATCCTAGGTTCTGGGGTTGCAGTGTGGAGGGGATGGGGCCAGGAGAGAGAGAGAGAGAGAGAGAGAGAGAGAGAGAGAGAGAGAGAATGCAATGGTGATAATTGGGGCTTGTTGAATCTGAGGTGCGCTGTGTCCCCTGGGAGTCATCTGTGTATTACAGGCATCTCAGGAAACGGCTAACAGGAGGGAGAGGCCTCCTGGACACAGAGGGTGGGCGGAGCGGGATGCCACTGGTACTGAGAAGGAGCAGGGAGGGGGACGGGAGGCAGTAGGGAGGGGCTGCTGTGGGCGGGGCGGGGAGAGCCTGTTTCTGGGGGTGATCAGCAGGAATGAATGCCCTCGCTGAAGTAGATGCCGGGTTTGGTGGCAGGGAGGTCGGTGGTGACCTCCCTTAGCGAGGGCTGTTTAGGGAGCGAGGGTGGGGACACCAGATTGGCGTGGGCTGGGGAGTCAGTGGGAGGCAGGAAGCAGCCTGCTCTTTCAAGTGTGGCCGTGAGGGAAGGGAAGGGCAGCGGCAGGGCAGCGGCAGGGCAGCAGCTGGAAGGAGGCATGCGGCTGAGGGAAGGAGGGTTTATTTACAGGGCAGGGTCCCCGAGGAGGCCGGAGGGTGGGATCCACAGCCCGGATGAAGGGCGTGGCCTCAGGACTGGGACCCATCTCGCTGGAGTCTCCGGGAGAGGCCTCAGGAAGGCAGAATCCACCCAGGATGTCGCTGCGGTGGCCGAAAGTTTACTTTAAAGTCCCGGGACGTCCTCATCTGCCCTCTCACACCGTCCGTTTACCTCGGCTCTTAGCCGGGATGGTGCGGGCAGTGCCTCATGTACCACAGAGCCCTGCCTATGAAGAGATCTCCCTGTGCTTTTCCAGGGACTTACTTACAGACAGAATTTCCTGGAGCACTTAACATTGGTGATGATGCATTGGACAAAATTAAACTCTGTAGCTATGTCTTTAAATACTAAATGCTAATAATGTCTACCAAAGCAGGAGGAGCTAAGAAAAAGCAGGAAGACAGGAAGGCGGTCAACGATTTCAGAGCAGAAACTCTGAGGCACCCAGGGACTCTCCCACCCGCCAGCGCGCTTCGGGTGGGCAGAGCCCTCGGGTAGGGGTCACTATTGAACTTTAAATGAACCTGGGGCCGAGGCTGAGTTGCCCTCACACTTTCTAGACTGAATTTTTGCGGGTTCTCCCCAGAGTGGCCGGCAGGTGCCAGTGGGCTGCCTCTGGTGGACACTGAGCTGTCTTCTCGTCGCCTGCGTTGGCTCGATGGCATGAGGAAAAGGCCTCACTGGGAACAGACACTTCCAGCCACCTCCACAGCCCATCCGTGGATTTCCACGCAGAAGACCTGGCTCGTGCAGAATCTTGAGCTGTGCTTCTCGCCCTCCTTTCAGAAGGAAGGGGAGGGTCCGTGGGTTATTTGGTAAGCTGGGCGGCAGGCTCTGTGCATGCAGCAGTGAGCGTGTGGCTTGTTTCTCGAAGGATGAAAGCTAAAGCGCCTTTCGGCACTTGTATGAAACCATCACAGGTTCATGGAGAGACGTCCGGATCCTCGCCTCAGCTCTGCCTCTGTGCGGCGTGTGCCCCCGGCCGGCTCCCCTTCCCTCTCTGTGCTTTCCTGTCTTCACCTGTGAAAGTTACCTGGTGATCCGTAAGCTGTCCTCCAGCCCTGACGATCCCATGGTCACTAGAACCAGTCCTTATCGTGCCCGCCCTCCCCTCCCGCTTTTAAAAGAAAACCGGAACGAATGTTCTGTATTGGTTCACACCCTGCCTGGGAGGTGGGGGTCTCCCAGGGAGCGTTGGTCCTGTAGTTCGAGGCCCCAGGGGACAGCACGTGACTGTGAGGTCCTGACCGTCTCCGCTGGGCTGTGGCTGCCGTCCGAGGACCCACAGCTGCAGGCGTGCAGGGTCACTCTGCTGCAGCCCCAGTGGACACGCGAGGCCCTGCTCGTGGTCTCCGTGATGTCAGCGGCCACTCAGTGTCCATTCCATGCAGGTGGTGGTGGTGGTCTCTGAGTTCACGTGACAGCCTGGTGGAATTCTTCCACAACTTCTTTCCATGCTTAATGTCCTGTGTGGGAAGACTTCGTTCTGCACCCGCGTTCAGGCCACAGCTCCTTCACAAATCTCTTACCTGCCCGATCGAGCCCGAATCCTTCTCATTCTCCCTGTCTGAACCACACGTTTTCTAGATGCTTTAGTAACTTAGATTGGTTTTCCTGGTCTCTTCGCCCTTCGCTTGGCTCTCTGGTTACAGCACTTCAGTCACCTCTGTGGGGGTTCAAGGGCCTAAAGGGCCGGGCTTCACAGAGAGGGTGTTGGCAGGATGTTGGCAGAGAAGGTGGGTGCCAGGCTGGCCCCACTGACTGTCAGGAGAACGACACCAATAATATTGCGGACTTGCCCAGCTTTTCAATCAATACACCATCAATAAACCCTTTAAAAATAGTTCTGTTATGTTCTGAGCTGTGTTCTGGGCTCTACATAGCTATTAACTAATATTACTCAGAAATATGGTCATAACAATTTATTGATAGTGTCTTTATTGCCCGTTTATGAAAGAGCTTTGCAAGGGATGGGAAAGAATAAAACGATCCCCACTCAGATGACCTGATAGGCAGGTGGCATTATGTCGGGAATGGACGAGCCCACCCGACACGCTTACTGAACGGCGAACGGCGAACGGCGCTCGTGTACTATCAGGGCGTTTGTAGGACAGGTGAGAGGTGCTCGTGAGGGAAAGCTCGCTAGAGAAGAACTTGTCGGAAACAGGATGTCTGTTTTGCTTTAGGAAAATGGATTAAAAGTGGCAAAAAGAACTCTAGGTGAGGTACAGTTTTCTTACCTGAAAAATACCAAACACAGCATATTCACTCCTGCAGTTCTGACGCGGGCCAGGCCGGGAGGAGACCTGGCCCAGGGAGCTTTCTCTCTGAGACCTGAGCCAGGAGTGCAGGGCTCACATTGCCGGCCTCGACAAAGCAGATGCCATTGCGGTTAAAGAGAAGTACATTTTGCTATTTCTTTCCACTCTGCAGTTTCTCGCCCCTCTTTAACATTCAGAACAGCCTTCTTCTTTCCTTGGGAGATTTTTTTCCCCCTTTGCATAAATTTAGCACACATTTTCAGTTTTTCAGAACTGTTTATTTTTCTTGGATCACTCAAAGGCACTGCGCGGAGCCAGGTCAGCGCTGCGTGCGGGGACCTATATAAAGCCGGAAAGTAGGTCACGCACGCCAGCGCGTCAGGTACAGCGCTGCCTGCCTTTCTCAGTCATGGAAATAATTGGTCCAGAAGGACCCAAGTGGAATTTTAAAGATTATTCCTTCCATTTTCAAAGATCCTCTACGTTAAATAATTTCGCTTGGATGAGAGATGATGCAATAGGAAAGGGGAAGGGCCTGGGGGGAGGCGTTTTTAAATGAGCTTCTTTGAGGCCGGGCACAATTCCTCGACTAATGCTGGAGAAGCGGTTCTCGCCTGCCAGGCTCTCCACTGTGACAGCAGTGACAGAAGAGCCAGGGCCTGAGCCGGGGCGGAGCGGACGCCTGGTGCGAGAAGGTGGCCTCCCGGGGCACCTGTCCTCCCTCCCTGCACACTGCCCCGAGCCCGCAGAGTCCCGCTGCTTCGGGCGAGACTCGAACCGCACAGGCCGATACGCGTGGGAAGACAATGCATTACTCAGAATCTAGGCCCTTCCGTGTACGTCGTTGACTTGTCTGGTGGCCAGGACCCTTGTTTAAGGAACCTGCAGCCTGAACTTCATGCTTCTAGGGTGGGACCACCAGGTGGGTGAGATAGGGGAGCCCTGTATCAGATAGGACTACTCAGATTAGTGTGCTCATCACGCATCTATTATTATCATCATTCTTGACTGTTACCACCACCAGGTCCCACTGTCAACAGTGTCCGATGACCTCCATTGGTAAATGAGGACACCCAGAGACAGTTACTTAGCTGTGGGCGCGGGATCAGCATCCCCATGCTGGTTTATCTCTGTCCAACGTGCCCGACACTGTGCCAGGCTCCGGGGACACCACAGGGAACAAAGCAAGACCCAGCGGCAGCGGAGCAGTGCGCGGTCGGGGGGCGCTGGGCGGGCGAGGCTCCTGGAACCCATGCTGCTGGTTCTCAGAGCTGAGCCCTTCCCATCAGGCCCCACTGCCGCCGGTAGGAAGCGCGCTCTCCAGGGACCCCATCCTGCTGCTTCGGCTTTTTAAGTCAGGGGACTGCAGCAGCAGAGGAATGTGGGCTGAGGGTGGGACGGCAGGAAGCTTTCCATATTGCTGAGGTGAACGTGACCGTGGGAGAAGCAGTGGTTTCTCTCTGCATTGTCTTAACGAACCCCAGGTTGACTGGGAACCTCTCATGGCCATCCATTGAGCATACAGTGGTTTCTATTTTAATTGAATGATTTTTGAGGATGTCTCATGTTTTTAAGTTCTTTCTCCCCCTCGTTATCAGATAGGCATGATACCAGGAGGAGGAAAAGAAGATGTGTAAGGCATTGGCATGGACCTATGTTGTGTTTTTCTGTATCTTTATTTGGTACTTGTAAAACTTGGTACCTTTTTATTCTGTTTTTGCACATTTTCTTGCAGAACAGAGCGGCTCTTTCCACAGTATGACCACCCCGAAGGCCTTGTGTGTGTAGAAACACGGATCTGTGTAGATACAGGAAAAATATGTGCAGCTTAAATATGTGCATTTTACTTCTCTTTTTAAAGGAGAATTTACTGCCTGGCTGGCGTGGCTCAGTGGATTGAGTGTCCTCCCATGGACCAAGAGGTCCCGGGTTCGATCCCCAGTCAGGGCACATGCCCAGGTTGTGGGCATGATCCTTGTCACATCTGGTTCTTTGCAGAGATGGTGACACAGCCTGGTGCTAAGTCAGGAGAACGAGTCCCCAGCTGCAGGGTAACTCGTGAGCCACGTGGCTTCTGCACTGCTGAGCCCACCTGGACTCTGGCCTCTCCTCGTGCCACTGGGGAGTGGTAGGAAGGCATCGCCTAGGAGCTCATTAGAAATGCAGAGTCTCGGGCCCCACCTAGCCCTGCAGACTCGGCACCTGCACTTAATACGACTCCCGGGAGATTCGTGTGCAGGAAAGTGTCCGGGCCGGGTTCAGGTACCTCATCGGTGCTGCCGGCGCACCCAGAGAAAGCCCGGCCTGGCGGGGGGGGCAAGCTGCACCTCAGCTCGTTTCCCACAGAGCATTGGCTTATGCCACCTGAATTTTAGCAGACACAGGCCTTGTGCCCAAAACAAATAGACTGCTTTCTCATATCACACAGCACATCCGCTGGAATAATTTTTGCAGATGTTTTGAGAGGCAACTGCTGTGTGGTATATTTAAACTCACTCTGTGCTGTTTGAAAACGTGTTGGAAAGAGTTCGGAACGGGAGAAAGGCAAACTTCAAAGGGAGACGGTGCTGACCGATGATAGCCCCGCGGAGGTGAGGGCTTCCGTTGGACGTTAAGGGTTTATTTACATTCAATAGGAAGGGTACAGACAGGGTGGAGAGGCCCAGCCCCAGCTAAGGTAAACATCGAGCGGGATTTAGGTCAAACTCAAACAGGGTCACTGCCCCGTGTTCTTTCTGGCCCAGTTTGGAATCACAGGAGGGAAAGGGGTCAGCCGGCTTTCTGAGGCTGAAACCCTTCTGTCCGCTAAAGATCCACACCGAAAGTCTAATGAACAGAGGCAGAAAGCAAAGTCGGTGCTGCGCTTTCTTACAGTCACAACGGGTTCCACGGCCTTTCTGGTGGGCCTAGTCCATAACCCGAGGCGAGGCCCTCCCCGGGAGCGCTGCCGCCAGCAGTGATTTCAGGCAAGGGGTGCATCTGCAGGGGATTTGATTGGTTAGTAAAACATACAAACCAGAAACAAAACTCATCACTGGACATTCCCTCACCTCGCAGGCCCAGTCAATCACCATGTCCAACGGTTTTCCCCAGATAAACATCTCAGATACATCCCCCCCTCCCCCCTGCATTCCACCCCAGGCCCAGCCCCGATGTCCTCAGCTCTCCATTGGGACCACTGCAAAGTCTAACGCATCCCTAGCCCCACCCACCTTCACTCCTTAATACATAGCTACAATATAACCATACAATTATGTAAACTCTAAGATCTCATTTTTATTGGGATTGCACTATGTTTACAGATCATTTTAGGAAGAATCAACATGATTATATTGTTGAATCTTTCTGTCCACAGGCTTTTCAAGTGTTCAGCATCCCCCAGGTCAGTCTAAATTCTCTTCATATGGCTCTTGTCCAATTCTTGTTTCATTTATTCTGATTTTTAAATCTACATTTTCTCTCTCCCACTCAAGTGTGTTGGCAGCTCCCCAAAGAACAATGATAGCAGACACTGTATCTTGTTCCCTATAGTAAAATGCTGCCAGTCTTCCCATTCATGCTGAGTCTTAGGCTGAGATCTGTTTTATCACCTTAGGGAAGTATCCATTGTTACTTCATTAAGCATCATAACAGAGTGATCTTTGAAAACTCAGACCTGCTCACATCACGCCCTGCTTCTCATTGCTCTGAAGAGGAAACGCTTCTCACCTGCCTCCCAAGGCCCTGGGCCTTCCCGCCCCTGGTCCTCACCAGCCACGGATGCTCAGTATTGCTCTGTGGCTGCAGCCACACTGGCTGCCTGTGGCTTCTAGTGCATACCACACCCCTTCCACTTAGAACCCTGGGACTCCTGTGCGTTCTGGGCCTGGGCCTGGGCCTGGACCTGAGCTGGAATGCTCATCACACTGCCTTCCCACCCCACCCCACCCCACATTTCTTTGCCTGGACAGATCCTACCGTCTTTCTCAGCTCATCTCAGTAGCCACTCACGGAAGGCTCCTGACCCCCTGGCTGGAATGGATCTCCACCCACTTCCCTGTCTTTTTCCCAGAGAGCCAGACAGAGTCAGACCATGAGGTGCCATCATAGTCAATGCCTGGTGGCCATAGCAGGGTAGGAGGTCCGAAGGAGGCCATCATGCTGGTTCACGCTCAAATGATGAGCCCTGGCGTCAGGTGATGGTCCTGGCAGTGGGAAGGAGGGACCAGACGTGAGAGACATTATGGAGATAAATGCTAAACGTTTTGATCACTAAATAGAGGCAGGGGGTAGGGGACAGGAAAGGGACATCTAAGGTGGCCTGAGGTCTTGTCTTGGGTGATCGATGGTGCCATTTGCTGAGATAGGATTCCAAAAAGAGGAGCAGCTTTGAGGGGGAAAGTGATGAATTTGGCTGGGGACATTCATTCAGCCATCATTTATGGCGTGCCTACAGTGCCAGGTGCTGTTAGGTTCTGTTTTCAGTGTGACACGAGAACCAGGTGGAGCTGTTGACCTGTTGATTTGAGAGCCCATAGGACCCTGAGGGAGAACACCGAGTCCCTGGGAACCTGGGTCTGGAGCTGAGGAGAGCGTGGCTGAGCCTCAGACTGGGGGAGAGGCGCTGTGGGTCTGCAGAGGGAGAATCCAAGGAGAGGTGTGGGACAGTCAAGAGGGAATTTTGGAAGCAGCACCTTTTAAGGTGAGAGAGGAGCAGAGCCTGCAATGAAGATCAAGAAGGAATGGTGAAGCCAGAGAAGGAAAACGAGGATGATGGGGACCCAGAAACCTTGTGAGGAGGGAGTGTCAAGAAGCAGGAGTGAAACTAGAGTTACCTTGGAGGTCACTGGTACCCTTAGCAAGACATTTTTGTGGAAACAGGGATGTCAGTGCAGTGGCAGCATCCACTGTGGACTACCGGTTCACAAAAGGGAAGGAGGAATTTAAGGCAGTATCTGGAGGAGAAGGGAGGGAAGTGTCAGTCCAGAAGAAAGGTAGAAAAAGCAGATGAGAAAGGGCCCTGGGGAGGGTGTGGGGTGTTACCCTTGGACAGGGGAGGCCATCCCTGCCCTAAGACACGGAAGGGAGAGAGGCGAGAGGGTGTGTGGAAGGGCCGTTGAGGGCATTTTCAGCCAATGCCCTTGATTTTCTTAGAGGCCAAGTGCGGAGAGATGTGAAGTTGCGAGGTTTGGATGTGTCACTTAGTGAACTAGGAAGGGCACCCGCCTAGAGGTGAGACGGGATTCCTGGCCTCTAGGATTGGGGACCTCTCACGTTTGGGGGACTCTGCTCCCTGCTCTGTGGTGTTCCCCAGCGGGGCCTAGGAGCATGGGGTTGGTGTGCAGATGGGGATGCTTGGCTTGATTCATGCAGGGCTGCAAGATTTAGCCGAGAAAATGCAGGACCAGGAGGCCGGGAAGCCAAAGACAACGGCAGCAGAGAAACCAAAGTGACGAATCCTGGGGTGCAGGCTGGCGGAGGGAAGGGAGGAGAAGAGAGGGGTCCAGGCCTGGCGAGCCTGCCTATTGAATTGGACTGTACTTCAAGGGTAGCAGGGCTGTTAATCCCGCGGGAATGGGGATAGGAAGTAGGAGATGGAATTGACCCCCTTCCATTAGCCTGTGGAAACATCTTCTAATGCAGACCTGGTTAGGAGGTTGTGGCACTTGACGAAAATGCATGGTGGGACTTGCAGTCACAGCGTGAAGGCGCTCCTGGGGCAGCGTGATCACAGGAACACTGAATTCCTTCCTGGGGGCGGCGCTATCCCCCACGGGCGCTGTTTTCAGCACCTCCTCAACCTCAGCATTTTCTGCCAGAAAAGCTATTGGGGAGACGAGGGAACCTCTGCAAGGGTGAGGTCATAAGGTGACCAGACCCTGAAGCTGCCTCTGTGGTGTCTGCATCCCCCCTTGTCCGGGCAGCACCAGCACAGCCCGAAGGGAGAGGGCTGCTCGCCCAGCTCACAGACGTGGCCCACCGCACCTGCAGCGCCCCTGGCCCTGCGGCCCTGCTGCTGGGGGCTCTGCGAGGGAGCGTGGGCTGGATTGACCACGCAGCGTGTGTTTTTCTGAGCTAGTGCTCTGTGAACCTGTCACAGCCTAAAGTTAGCCCATGAAAAGATAAGCTTTGAGGTGTGTCATTGGGGGGAATGACAAGTCATTGCGAATGAAATCTCCCGTTTTAAACATCCCTGCACGAGCCAGGCGCTCGCACATGGGGCGCCGTGACTCTCAGCTGCTCTGCAGGGAGCCCTCTGCAGCTGGTGGCCAGGCCGTCCTGCTCGGCCGGTCGCCTTTAGCAAAGGCTTGCAAGGCCGGAGACAGACTTTTTGCATATCCCCTGGTAACCTGCCCAGTGTGGGGTGACTGCGGAGTTAATTATAGCACGTTCCCGGTCACTGGGCGTTCTGTCCCAGTGTCCTAGAGTTTCCCTGACATCAAGTCTCACCTCCCTGCCTTGGTTCGGTCTGGACGTCAGAGCTTCCTCTGGGGGTGCTGCCCTCACTGCTCGGAGCCCGTGCTGTGGTCTCACTGAGTGACATTTATAGTCATGTACCTGGTTGATGGGAACGGTGAGTCACGGTTCTCCACGTTCAGTGCCTTGAATTCTTCTCATCAAGGAGGTGTGAGATTGTGTGTGCGTGTGCGTGGGAGCGAAGGGGCGAGGTGGTGACTGTTAGGGTTTAGAAGCCCCAGATGGGTCTTCCTGGGCTGAAACGGAGATGCCGACAGGCTGCGTTCCTCCTGGAAACCCTGCGGCAGAATCGGATTCCTTGCCCGTTCCAGCACCCAGCAGCTGCCACAGCCGTGGCTTGTGGCCTCATTCCTCTGCCTCAAAGCCAGCAACAGTGTTGGACTGCGTCCTCCTCATGCTGCCTTCTTTCTGGTCCTTGCTTCCGGTTTTCTCTTCCACGTTTAAGGGCCCTCACTAGACTCACCCAGGATAACCTCCTATTTAAACGTCAGCTGTTTAGCAACCTTAATTCCCCCTTCAACTTTCATTCCCCTTCGCATGTAATCCAGCATATTCCCATGTCCCAGGGATTGGGACATGAACATCTTGTGGAGCCATCGTTCTGCTACCACATATGGCCTATGATCCTGTGACTGCCATCACTGGTGGCCCTGCCAACGCTTTTGTATTGTGGGGAGTCCAGTCGGGCCGGGCTTGTGGGCCGTGACATCTGATGGGTGTGATGAATGGTTCCACTCGCGCCGAGCCGGGTGGCTGTCCCGGCAGGAGGGCTGGCCTGGCAGTGGTTGGCCTGGTGAATTGGACGGCCTGGTTGCGGTACGCTCTCGTGTGGGCTGTCGCAGAGCCGTCACAGTGGTGCTGTGCTCACGACGTTGTCTGTAGATAGCAGCTGCCCTCCTCTGGCTCACCTTCTCCCGCCTGCCAGGTTGTCCATGGGACACGGGGTGAATGAGCGTGAGTGCGGGGAACAGTAGCCGCGAGCCTTTAGGAAGCTCCGTGCAGCGTTTTGTGAATTTAACCTCCAGAAGCGCTGTCCCCCGTCGGTGCCATCACTACCCCTGTTTGGAGATGAGGCAAGCAAGGCTCGAGGGGGCTGGTCATTCGTCCAGTAGATGACTCACTGGTCCAAGTGCAGGGCCTGGAGGCCGGCCCAGCACACAGAGCAGGGAGATCAGTGCCAGGCGCCTAGCGCTGGAGGGAATCTTTCTTGTTGGGTCAACCGTGTGCTCAGTTCCCACCTCCGTAACGGGAGTGATAGCCCGGAGTCTACCTCCAGTGCGAGGGAACGCCTCAGTGACGGAAGGAGCGAAGGGCCGCTCAGTGGACGGGAACTCTGATGGGATGACTGAGGGTGCAAGGCCTAGTGTAGTGGATGTGGTTTAGGGGCACATTTCTGCATTGTCACCAGCGTGGGTTCTGTTGAACTCGCAGCTGTTGATTCCAGGGTTCCTCCAGCTCCTCAGGAAACTTCGCCTGAACCGGTGGTCACAACAAACCACACGTACCCGACGTTGGCCCGCTGGCTCTGTGAGGAGCCGTTGCTGTGTCTTCCCCGTGGCCTCATGGAAGTGCTCAGCCAGGAGCACTACTGACGTACAGGGGCTCGCGAGCGGCTCGGAAAACAGCCTGCTCGCAGTTTCTTCACGCTTGTGGGGAAAGGTGTGCAAGACACAGTTTGAGGCTTCTTGTGCTGGGTGTATTTTATTTTTAAAATAAATGGAAAACATTTTGGGGAAACAAAAGAACCTCGTCTTACTCGTGTTTATGTCTCCAGGACTGGACAGAGGGCCGCATGGCAACTGTGTGGAATGAATAATAACATTGTTCATCCCTTTATCAACAAACATCATTTGAATAAGAGGCTGTGGGCCAGGAGGGCAGGCAGAGCCCAAGCTTCAGGAGCCTCCTGTCGAGCGCTGTGTCGTCCACTGCTTGTCCTGGGGCGTCCGCAGCTGCATGGACGGTGGACAGAGCAGCAGCGTCCGGAAGTCACCGGCGATGGGACGGGGTCACTGCTTCCCTGAGCAGTTTCTTTCCTTCATGTGCCAGCTTTCCGCTAGGAGGCGGTTTCTTGGATAATTTCCATTCTAATTTAATTCAAAACTTGATTTCCTGCGAGATAGAATAAAAGGTGTTGAGACTGCCTAGAGCAGACCTGTTTTGTACTAGAAATCTAATTAGAGCGATTGCCACATGGTTTTGTGAATGGCACGATGGCTCTCATGCTACTTACACTACTGACATGAGGCACGGCGTCAGCCTTCGGTGATTAGTGAAGGAATAAAGAAGAATGTAGCGGGCAAAGCAGCTCTCCCACGCTTTTCGAAGTTGCCATATACCCCTGACATTTAAGCATGTGCTGTTTTCTGGGATCACTTTTGTGTTTCTGAATCCAGATGGTTGCTCCAAAAGGAGCACTATCCTGCTGATCCAGTGGGAAGGAAAGAAAACGTGTTAAAGCTTTAAAGTCGACTGTGCAGACAGACCCGCTCCTGTGGCCACGGGCCTGTCGCGGCTCACCTCAGAGACGGGGTGCAGCTGCTTGCGATGGAGATCGCAGTGGCCTGGGGTCACTTTCTTTGAAAACCTTTGCGTGTGCCTTAGCAGATGGCACGTTTGCATTTGGACATGAAACCCAGCACATTGCTGGCACAGGCACTCTCTTTCTGGAGACTTATTTGGGTAATAGGAATTTATAATTGAATTACGTTGGCCCTTATCACTAATGATATTAAGTTTATGTGGGCACTCATTTGCAAGCCAAATACCAGATACCATCGTGTGTCTTTCCCGATGAGGAAAGGAGGCTAGTTTCCTTTGAATAATGACAGCCTCCTCCCAGGTAATGCTTTTTACTTGCCTAAATGCAAAAGTGATAGGTGTTCACTAAACAAAGGGAGAAAAAGGTTACCGAAGGGGTGACTAGGCCAAAACCAGAGGCTCTGGACTCGGAGAGGCGGGCCTGCGGCGAGATGTTGGGGAACAGCTGTCTGGCCTCCGGGCGACTGTTTTGTCCTGGTTACGGTGGGCGAGTGGCCGCGTGAGCTCCAGGTCCGGTCCAGCGCTGACGATTCTGACTGCACGACTGGCGTGCTTGAAGGCAGGTTTTGGCAACGGCAGCCGGGCAGCGTGGCGTGTGCAAACGTGTGCACAGATGCGGCCCCTCCTGGTCCAGAGCACAGCTGGTGGCCCTTGGTGACCTTGGCAAGCGTCCTTTTCCAGTGCAGATGTTAACCAATTGTGACATGACATGCGCTGTGAGCATGGAGGATGCTTTGATGTCTTCCAGGGGCTGGCTGGCATCCTCCCGGAGGGAGCACTGTACTGTGGGGTACAGGAAGTAGCAGTGATGGGAGAAACGCGGCCCAGTCCCTCCACAGGCACCCGATCCTGGTAACCGTGTCTGTATGTGACTTAGCCAACTGTAGGCTTCACAGGGTGGTATAGACTCTGCCCAGAGCCATGCCAAAGGATTTCAGAAAAATCCAGCTCTGACATGACAACTGCCAACAACTAAAAGAAAATAGGAAAGAAAGGCAGTGTTATAGCTAATATGTAATCAATTGCCAGTAATCTAAATAAGAGAACCTAGCTTACATATACTTATAAATTATGTATTTCATACAGAAGTTCTGTTATCGTCTGAGTTCAGGGTCATGGAGCTATTCTGATGTCCTGAGTAGATGAAGGCTGGACGCAGTGGGGATCCCTCCTGCTGCCCCCCCCCCCACAGCGGGTGAGAACCGCCTTGGGAGCCGGGGGTTTCATGTCAGCCCCCACCGTGGCTGGCACGGCCCTAGCATTCTCCCTTCTGCTCTGAAGTCCTGTGAGAACCTTGTCTGATAAGATGGTTTCAGCTTGTGGTGGTCACTTCCCACCAGTTCTTACAATGCTCTGAGGTGCTCTCTCACACACACACAGGTATTTGGGTCACTGGAAATGCCTCTGAATCATGTAGGCACAGCAGCAGCTGCAATCGGGCTTTCTGTTCCCACCCTCCGACTTTCAAAGTGCAAGTTTTGCCCTGTCCACGTGGCTCAGCTGGTTGGAGCATTGTCCCGCACACCAAAAGGTTTCAGGCTCAGTCCCCAGGTGGGGCAGGTACGGGAGGCACTTGATAGATGTTTCTCTCTCACACCGTTGTTTCTCTCCTCTCTCTCTCTCTCTCTCCCTCCCTCCCTCCCTCCCTCCCTCTCTCTCCCTCTCTCTCCCTCTCTCTCCCTCTCTCTCCCTCATCACTAAAAACAAATCCTCAGGCGAGGACTTTTAAAAAATGGGTCTTTCACCACACTCGATTCAGTTTTTCCGGTTTTTGTCAGTGTGGATTGGGCCCCGTGAAGATGAGCACCGCATAAGCTCTACATCATGGGAAGAGCCGGGATTCTTTTTAGAAAAGGCAGCTGTGGTCTCCTCCCTCCATTGATAGAGCCCGTGGGGCTATTTGTCTAATGAGCCTGGACCTGCGGCCCGGGGAGAGAATCCCCGAGTGGCCTGTTTCCTAATAGCCCCGTCCGGGCGGCTAAGGCCTCGGAGAGCGCTCTGTGCGGGGTTCCCGTTCCTGGACCGCCGGCCGAGCCTAGAGGATGAGGACCTGGGGGTCTCCAGTGGCCGGTTTGTTTTGACCTTGACACGAAGACACGATGCAGGCCGTTCCTGCCGTCGCCGGGCACAGGGCATCCTCCATCACTGCCGTATCAGGGCCGGGGGTTACTCTGTGTACCCCACTGAACCCTCCTAACTTAGGAGCTTTACAGGAGTAAGAGGTGTGACCCCTCAGGCAGGGAGTGTGTGAACCAGGAGGATCCCACGGGCAGAATGCTCGCAGCCGCGGGCTGGTGAGCCGGCGCCGCAGCGGGAATCCCACCCATGCCTTTGCCGGGGCCCTTGTTTCCCGTCCCAGGAAGCTTTTCGCCCGACAGCACGTTTTCATTTCCCAGTGGTACCCACGGAGGCGAAGCGGGACACCAAACTAGGCCAGTGGACGTGCCCTTGGTAAGGAGGCCGCTTCCACGCCCCTCCGGAGGATACCCAGATTCTCTTTATAGCGGCGGCGCCAGGACGAACCCGTGCTGAGCTCCGCCCCAGCGCCTTGGACGGGCCCTCATTCCGTTCTTAACCCACCGTGAACGGGTTTGTCTTTGCAGTGAGATTGAGGGTCTTAATCTGTTTAAAAGGGAATGATGATTCATCTCCCAGAAAAGTTCCCATTGAGCTTATATGGCATCGGGTCCACCCGTGGGTTCGTGGTCCCCTGGGGACCCTAGTTTAAGAGTCCTTCCCTCAGAGGCTCACCTCAGCATTTTCTTGTTACTACTTATAAAATGGCCAGATGCACTCAGATAAGTTACTGGAGCTACGAGCTCTTCGATGCAGCCCTATGGCTGATTGCTATGGGATAATACACTTGTGTATTGAAAACTGGGAGAAATAGTCCTGTGAATGCTGTGGTTCTTTCTTCCCTGCGTGGATCAGTTATGGGATCATGTAGATGTTGTTTTGAGGAAGGGAAGGCACAAGTTGGTTAAATTTACAGACCTTCGTGTTTCTAGGAGACGATCTAGTAAAAAATACATCCAGGTGTACGGTCTCTTTATTTGATGCATTTTTAGCTTTGGAAGGGGTTAGGTTAAAGTTATGTGTTCCGAACTGTCATGTAATTGGGGCACTTGGCTTTAAATGCTGGTACCCGGGCGCCTTGCAGACTTCTGTGTTAGAGCCTCCGAGGGGGTGGGCAGCGGGGGTCTGTAAAGGCTGCTGCTGCAGGGACTCCCGCCCGCCCTGGCGCCTGCGGCTGCGGTTAACTTCTGCGGGTTAAGTGTTGCCTGACCTGAAAACGTCTCCTTTACAGGAGCTTAACATTCTAGCACCCAGTCACTGTAACGTGGCTTAATGGCCGTCCTCTTTCCAATGTGAACATACCCACAGAGGTGAAGTTAACCAAACGCTTTGATTCAGATTAGCTTAGTGAGAGGACTTGCTTCCTGACCTTGAGCTAAGGTCAGCCCGGTGAGGAGACTGGAGGTTTCAATAGGGTCGGGAAAGAACTCGGTTTGGAGCAGATCATGAACTGCTCCAGGAGAGGTGAGGTCTGCCTGGGCTGCCGGAAGGGAAGTGTGAGCTCCAGGAAGTCATCAGGAGGAGCCCGAGGACTCCACAGACGCGAATGGGGAAGAGGGTGGACCAGGAGTAGGCCGGCTGGGAAGGAGTGGACGAGTGAACCACAGTCTGCTTGCAACTCCTTAAAAATTTGTCCAGGCAAAAGGGTTCAAACTTCCGGTCCTAAGATGGATGAGTTCTGGGGATCTAATGTACAGCACAGTGATTATCGCTAACAATACCGTAGTGTATACTTGAAAGTTGCTAAGACAGTAGATCTTAAATGTTCTCACCACAAAAAAGAAATAGTAATTATGTGATATGATGGCACTGTTAGCTAAGCTGTGGTGATAATCATTTTGCCATATGTAAGTGTATCAAATCAACATGTTGTACACCTTAAACTTACACAGTGTTCGTTATATGTCAACTAAATCTCAATAAAGCTGGAAAAAATGTTGTCTAAAAATATATTTAAGCCCTAGCCGGTTTTGCTCAGTGGATAGAGCATCAGCCCTCGGCCTGAAGGGTCTGGGATTCAATTCCAGTCAAGGCATGTACCTTGGTTGCAGGCTCCATATCTGTCCCTGGTCAGGTGCAAATGGGAGCAGCCAATCAATGTGTCTCTTTCACATCGATGTTTCTCTCTGTCTCTCCCCCTCCCTTCCACTCTCTCTAAAAAAATAAATGGAAAATATCCTCGGGTGAGGATTAAAATAATAATAATAATAATGACGATTAAAAATATATTTAAAAATACATGTACATAAAAAATTAAAAAGTTTTAAAACTGTTTTTAAAAATTTTCAGTGACAATTGACATACAATATTCTATTAGTTTCAGGTGTACAACATAGTGTTTAGACATTTACATAACTTACCAAGTGATCCCCCATAAGTCTTATACCCATCTGACACCATATATAGTTATTACAATATTATTGACTATATTTTCAATACTTCACATCACTGTGACTATTTTTATAACTGGCAATTTGTACTTAATTCCTTTCACCGTTTTCACCCCAACCCCCTCCCATCTGGCAACCATCAGAATGTTCTCTGTATCTATGAGTTTGTTTCTGTTTTGTTAGTTTAATTTATTCATTAGATTCCACATAAGTGAAATTATGTGGTATTTGTCTTTCTCTGACTTACTTCACTTAGCATAATACCCTTTAGGCCGATCATGTATCTTGTAAACGTTTTTATTGAAGTAAAGTATACATAACAAAATTTACCATTTTAACCCTTTTTAAGTATACAGATCAATGACATTAAGGATCTCGTGTAGTTTTAATTAATCCTATCATGAAAAATTTTTTAATCTTCAAAAATAAATGAAGTGTAATAAAGTATTCGGAAAAATATACTTCTTGAACTGGGTGCTGAGTGTTACAAACTTGGGCTTTTTTGGGCAAGAAGAAAGCAAGCATTTAAGATAAACATGCTTTATGGCAAGTTCTCATAGATTCTAGAAATAGGATTTTTTTTATATGAAATGATTATTTTTATTTTGTTGGAGGAGGAAGGAAATCTCTAAATTAGTCAAATAAGAGAATTTTAGAGATTGTAAGATTAAAATCTGGGCTTTGAATTGCATTTGGAAGCACAGAAAAGCAGTGAGACTGGAGAAGAAATGTCAGGTGCAGGCAAACCTCTGCGTTTTTCATCAGCTGAAGTTAACAAATTATCCTCACAGTTATGTACGGTGTGGCACAATGTAAAACCCCGTGTGAACCTGCCGGTGTGAGTCACCATAGTAACATCTGTGTTAAACTTACATGTTAGCATTGTTAGGAAAAGATGCTGTGCCTTTCTAAAGGACTTGCTCAGGGAGTAGCAGGAAATTTTTCCTTCTGTTGTACCACAGGATATGCCTCCCTTATCCCAGCCATTGTTTTTGAAATCCAAGAGTCTGGATGTCATATTAGAAGCAGCCAAAATATTAGTGTTGGTGTCAGGAAGTTAGAATACTATTTCCCATAGCAGTTTAAGCCAAAGCTATGGATTTTGTGGATGTATTTGCCTATGGGGGATAGGAGGGGACGCCTTGAAAATAGATTTTATAAGTGATAATTCAGGGTATTGTCCAGACGGTAGTGAGTTCCAAGAGCGGAATTCATCTAGAATTGAGCATTCATGCTGAATTAGCTTCTTTACCCCTTAAAGAATCATATTGCCCACAAAGACTCTTTATTGCAGCACATGCAAGGGTCATTAGGGACTTTTTTTGAAAACATTCTGTCACTTAGAGTTGGCACAATTCCTTGGCCAAAGAAACTTTGTCATTTTCCCCATTTAGTACAGTCATTTACAGCTCTTATTTCCTGCGAAATATTTCCTTTCTTCATTCTCAAAACATCTTAAGGCCCTTAAGAAAATAGCAACTACAGTTGTAGGACACTAGAGATGAGTTTTAAGAATTTGTAGAAGGTAGGAGAAGCTTTGCTAAGGTTGGAGGACTGGTTCTAAGATAGCTCTTACTGAAAAGAAAAGAAGTCTGGGTGGGGATTGATTTCTGGCCTGCCTTTGTTTGAGAAGGCACCAAGGTAGATAAGCAAGCCATTTGCACACAGGCACGAAGAGGGGCCCAGGGTCTGAGGCACAGCCGGTGGGACTCCGGGAAGAGCGGCGGTGCCACCCTCACCGAGCATGCCCACGGCACAGCCATGCAGAGTCACACTCAGAGAACACTTCGTGCTTCTCGCTGGACTCAGCCTGTGGAAGGAACAGCAGCAGTGAAAGCAGGATCCTTTCCCAGTCACCCAGGGAGCCATTTCAGAAGACAAGGCAGTCGTACGTGAACGATAAAGTCAGGGAAGTTGCAGTCTGTGGGATCAAGCAGAGCCATGTGGGAAGGGGAGGAGCATCAACCTGCTTGGGGTTTATTAGGCCCTTTTAGTCTTCAGAAAGCCAAGATGAGTAGCAGCGAGGAGCGGGAGCTCTACAGCCAGGCTGCCTGGGTTCAGATCCCAGCTCGGCCATTTACCAGCGGTGTGACCTCTTATCTGTGAGATGGGCTGATAGTGAATTTACTTCAAAATATGTGATGATTAAAAAAAGATAACGCGAAACGGAAACCAAGATGGCGGCATAGGTAAGCACCTAAACTGCTGCCTCACACAACAATCTCAAAACTACAACTAAAAGACAGAACGGACATCATCCAGAACCACAGGAAAGCTGGCTGAGTGGAAATTCTACAACTAGAAGGAAAGAGGAAAGCTCACGGAGAATCAGAGGAGCTGCAAAGGGCTGAGGTACGGAGACACGCGCACAGAGAGGAAGGGTGGCTGAGTGCCTGGCTGGCTTTCTCTGGCGGGAGGGGGAAGGAAGCCCCCAACTGCACTGAACCCCAGTTCCGACTGCACTGAACCCAAGTTCCAGGCGAAACCCCGTGGACCCAGGCTCATACGGGGTGAGTCTGGACTGTCAGGTAGAGAGAAAGGCACACGGAGACTTAGAGACTCGGGGGAGCCACGGCGGGCAGGGGTCTGAAGGCGTGCGCGAGTGCACGCAGAGAAGACTGACTGCGGAGGTTGCCGCTGGCTTTCCCTAGTGGAAGGGAGTTGGAAGCTCCTGACTGCACTGAACCCCAGTTCCAACTGCACTGAACCCCAGTTCCAGGAGAGCCCCTGGGGACCCACGCTCTTATGGAGGGAATCTGGACTGTCAGGCGGAAACTCAGGGGAGCCGCGGAAGGCAGAGGTCTGAAGGCGTGCGTGCAAGGGCGGGGCTGACGGGAAGCCAAGACTGTCTGCTCAGCCCTGAGACTCCGCCCCATCCAAGCCGAGCACAGAGGCTTTTGCAATTTTGCAAGTATGGTCCTATAAGGCTATCTCCAGCACAGAAGGTCTCCCATCACAGACACAGCTGATCCTCACAGCCAGTTGGCCTGGAGGTCAATTCCTCCTAGTGATACCAACAACAATCAAGACTTAACTACAACAAGGCTGTGCACACAGCCCACACAGGGATGCACCAAGAGTGTCTACCTCAGCTAACTGGGGAGGCTGAGCCACTGGGCCCTATAGGACACCTAGCACACAAAGCCACTCTATCAACACAGGGAAGCAGCGAAAATGTGGAGACAAAGAAACAGATCACAAACGAAAGAAATGGAGGAAAACAAATGACTGGATATAGAATTCAAAACCACGGTTATAAGGTTTTTCAAGAATTTTCTAGAAAAGGCCGATAAATTTAGTGAGACCCTCGAGGATATGAAAAAGGACCAACTAGAAATTAAACATATACTGACTGAAATAAAAAATATTATACAGAGACCCAACAGCAGACTAGAGGAACGCAAGAATCAAGTCAAAGATTTGAAATACAAAGAAGCAAAAAACACTCAACCGGAAAAGCAAAAAGAAAAAAGAATCCAAAAATTTGAAGATAGTGTAAGAAGCCTCTGGGACAACTTCAAGCATACCGACATCAGAATTATGGGGGTGCCAGAAGAAGAGAGAGAGCAAGATACTGAAAACCTATTTGAAGAAATAATGACTGCAAACTTTCCCCACCTGGTGAAAGAAATAGACTTACAAGTCCAGGAAGCGCACAGAACCCCAAACAAAAGGAATCCAAAGAGGACCACACCAAGACACATCATAATTAAAATGCCAAGAGCAAAAGACAAAGAGAGAATATTAAAAGCAGCAAGAGAAAAACAGTTGGTTACCTACAAGGGAGCACCCATACGATTGTCAGCTGATTTCTCAACAGAAACTATGCAGGCCAGAAAGGAGTGGCAAGAAATATTCAAAGTGATGAATAGCAAGAACCTACAACCAAGATTACTCTACCCAGCAAAGCTATCATTTAGAATTGAAGGTAAGATAAAGAGCTTCACAGATAAGAAAAAGCTAAAGGAGTTCATCACCACCAAACCAGTATTATATGAAATGCTGAAAGGTATTCTTTAAGAAGAGGAAGAAGAAGAAAAAGGTAAAGATAAAAATTATGAACAACAAATACATATCTATCAAGTGAACCTAAAAATCAAGTGAATAAAAAATCTGATGAACAGAATAAACTGGTGAATATAATAGAATCAGGGGCATAGAAAGGGAGTGGACTGACAATTCTCGGGGGGGGAAAGGGGGATGGGGGGTGTAGGAAGAGACTGGACAAAAATTGTACACCTATGGATGAGGACAGTGCGGGGGAGGTAAGGGCAGAGGGTGGGGTGGGAACTGGGTGGAGGGGAGCTATGGGGGGAAAAAGGAGAAACAATTGTAATAATCTGAACAATAAAGATTTATTAAATTAAAAAAAAAAGATAACGCTCATGTCAGATGTTACCCCTGGGGAGAAAGGAGAGACAGGGACACAGGACCCCTCTGTACTATTTTTGCAGCTTCCTGCGAGTCTGTCTACTGAGTATGGATGTTCTCTACTAAATATTTTATACGTATTCTCATTTCAAGGCAACCCTGTGAGGTAGCTTCTAGGGCAAGCATGTCAAACTCAAAGGCTGACATGGGCCAGATAAACAAGGTTTACGTTGATGTGAGCCACAAAAAAACAAAAGCTTCAATTTTCATAGAAACGTAGGTTTATTTCTACAGAAACATGCTGAATACAAAGGGCTGAAATAAATGAGTAATCGTTAACATAAAATAATAGAACATTTTAATAAAAATTAATATTTTTTCTTGAACATTAACTTACCAGACAGTGAATAACTGCACACATTAGTAAGCAAATAAACCTATTTTTCTGGTTCTTTGAAAGTGAAATATTTCCTGGTGCGCACACCAAACAAGTCAGTCCAGGACTAATGATGTGGCAATCGGCTGCTAGAATATTCGCTGCTAGTATTAGTGGAGAGAAATGGTGCACCTGTGTGTAAGGCGTGTAAGGGACATGAATGCAACATGATTGTAGTAATCAGTCATTAGCAACTGTTGTAGTTTGTTATTAATAATTATGTATAACAGGATTTTGTAAAAATTAAGTTACGAAATTTTTATTAAAACGTTTCTTACATACCGTTATAGTGGCTGGGCCGCAAAAATATTTGCTGTGGGCCACATGCGGCCCGCGGGCCACGAGTTTGACATGCTTGTCCTAGGGTTATGCCCATGTCACAGAAGGGGAATCTGAGTCGGGGGAGAGGGAGCCACTTATCCAAGGTCACCTCAAGCGGGGAGCTGGTCCGCTGCCGGTGCCTCCCCTGGGGGGCCAGGCGGTGAGCTCCTCCCACAATGCTCAGGCGCTCTGGGGGCCTCTTCCCTCTGTCCTTCACGCAGGGGGAGCCTGGGCACTTGTCCCGGAGCTCAGTGTGCGCTAACGGGTCTTGTTATTAATGATTTCTGGTAACCTGGATGAGGCCAAGGCTAGCATGTTTATAAGATTTACATCTAGCACCAAATCTGGTGGACTTGTTAATGTCTCGAAAGATAGCAATCGAGTTCAAAGTGGACTTGAAGTCTGTGTGTAAGAAACTATCCATCCACACGGCAGAGCCTTGAGGAGATTAGTTCAAACACAAGTCCTGCGTGTGCGAGGCGGCCACGGCCATGGACAGATAGGCCGAGACAGACCCGGGTGTCTCTCCCGGCGCCGAGGGAGACTACGGGGTCTCCTTGCAGCAAACGCACCTCCATGTATGAATAGCGATGTGGCATGGCCTTTATCAGCCCTTATCAGAATACCGTGTTCGGTTTGGCTAGGCAGTTTCCAAGGGAATGTGAACTTGTCGGGAGAAGCAGTCTGAGTGACCGAGGCCTTCACACCTGGAAGCTAAGAGACCAGCAGGTGACCGCGGTCCTGCTCTTACACTAGGTGCATGAGGATTTCTTCCGCGTCAGTTAGTGGTCCGAGCCTCTCTTTGAAGAGCATCTTGTTGGCAAGGCTGCCTTCACGCACCTTGTCGTTTGTGCCCAGAGCGAGCTTCCCCGGTCCTCATGGCTGTTGACCAGGCTGCTCTGTCTGGGAGGAGCATGGTTTGGCTTAAGGAGTCACCTCTGATGGCAGCCACAGGTTCACGGCTGCCCGTGGTCATCTCTGGGTCTGACCACTGTCGTCGTAGTTGTCCCTGTTTATAAATGAGGAAATGGGTGCTTGGTGCACGGCAGGGTGCTCCCACTTCTCCGAGGTGCCTTTCCAGGGGTCCAATACTGAAACACACTCGTCCCCAGCTCCGCGGAGCGATGGTCCTTCTGTTGCACCGTGTGATAGAACATACATGCGACTGTGATGGGACATTAGTCACCACCTCCACGGCTGCCTCGGCCTCCGTCATCATTACCTGCTAATGCATTTACCCGCTCCCCCCACCCCATCTCCAATCCTCTTCTCAACGCAGCAACAAGAGTGATCTTTTCAAACACAGCCTAAATCATACTGCTTTTCTGCTCAGGATTGTCAGAGCTCTGACAGCGGCTGGGGAGGCTCTGCCCCAGTCAGCTCGGTCCCACCCTCTCCCCTGGCCCATTTGCTCAAGGTCACCCTGGCTTCCAAGTTGTTCCCCCCACGCCCAGCCACTCCCCTTTGTGACCTGGGCACTTGCTGTTCCTTTTGCTGAGAATTCTTTTCCCCTAGAGCTAAACATGGCTTCTTCCCTCTCTTCCTTCAGGTGTTCAGTCAAATGTCACCTTCTGTCATCCCCCCCCACCCCCCAGGTGCATGGCCACCCTATCTACGTGGAAATCCCATCACCCCCTTCCCTGCTTCATTTTTAACCCTTTATTCTGATCACTATCTAATATAATACATGTTTTATTTTTTTATCTCATTCTTTCAATTAAAACATTAAGCTTCTTGAGGGCAGAATTTTTAAGTCTGTTTTATTCTCAGTATCAGCAATGGGGCCTAGTTATAGTAGAAGCTTAGTAAATATTTGTTGAATGAATGAATGATGAGTAATATTGTTCACAATCAGTATTAGTTCCCTGATGATTAATGATAGGCACTCATTTCTGTGTCTCCTGCAGAAACTGGCAACACAGTATTACCTCAATAAATATCTGGTACCCTCAACCCACAAGTAGGTAGACAGTCTCCTGTGCTAGACCTTGAACTTTGTGGGTAGACAGCCTCCTGTGCTAGACCTTGAACTTTGTGGGTAGACAGTCTCCTGTGCTAGACTTTGAACTTTGTAGGTAGACAATCTCCTGTGCTAGACCTTGAACTTTGTAGGTAGACAATCTCCTGTGCTAGACCTTGAACTTTGTGGGTAGACAGTCTCCTGTGCTAGACTTTGAACTTTGTAGGTAGACAATCTCCTGTGCTAGACCTTGAACTTTGTAGGTAGACAATCTCCTGTGCTAGACCTTGAACTTTGTAGGTAGACAATCTCCTGTGCTAGACCTTGAACTTTTTTCAGGGAGGGAAGCAGGCTGTGTGACTTATTAGGTCTTTCTAGGGTCTTTGATCATATCAGTGCTAACCCAGAATGAGCCTAATAATTTCCTAGATTTTCATTTCTTCCCCTTTTGTGTGTCTAATAGTGTCGTGTCTGCGAGGAAGTCGCTAGTGGCGCCCAGCTCAGCTTTTGGGAGGGGGGGCCGTGGCAGAGTCGGGGAGTAGAGGTCTGTGTGTTGTGTCTGATCTCTGTGGCTCAGACCTGCCCGGGCGGCCCGGCTCCTGCGTTAGTCCCTGCCGCTGCCGGTGTTTGAGAAGAGAGCTGGCTGCTGGAGGTTGTTCCCAGGCAGACGCCAAATGCTTGTTCTTATTCCCCACTCCTGTTCATTTGGTGATCTGTTCCTGGGCTGCAGCCTGCGCATGGCTTGCTGCTTCTGCAAGCACTAGATTGGCAGATGTGCTGTGTGGGAGGAAGGAAAGAAAATTCCCTGTGTTAATTTCTCTCTGACAAGCACATGTGCGAATCTAGACAAGCCTGTGTATAAAAGTAAAGGATGAAAGAGAAATAACGTCTCCGTTCTTTAGTGTGTGTGTGATTTCCATGCAGAAAAGGCTCCCTGTGTAATGTAAATCCATGTTCAAGACGTGTACGGGCTTCCTTTCCTTCTCACTCACATGTGGGATTTAATCAGGAAAGGAGGTCTGCATATCTCAACTATAGCAGTTTATTTGTTAGTGGAGAGCATTGGGGCAGTAAAATTGTTACGTGAAAAACAACATGAAATAGCTCCACTTGATGACCATGGGTGCAGAACTGATAACTATTGACTAATCCAGTGATGGGCAACCTTTTGAGCTTGGTGTGTCAAACTTCACCAAAAAAACTGAGCATAACTCGGGTAGTGTGTCACTTTGAGGAAAAAACATTATTTTGCGATATTTATAGTTTAAATAACATAAATGTATAATTGTTATATATAATTGTATTTAATAAACCTCAGCGGCCGCGTGTCATCAGAAATGGCTACGTGTGTCAGTGCTGACACGCGTGTCATAGGTTCGCCATCACTGGACTAATCTATCTATATAAAAGGCTGATATGCAAAGTGTCCCCTTGGGAGTTCGACTGGGAGTTCGATCGCTCGCTATATGTGCGCTGACCACTAGGGGGTGGCATGGAACGAAGGAAGGCCCCGGCCGGCAGCTGGAAGGCCCTGATCAGCCCTGATCGCCAGCCAGGCCTAGGGACCCTACCCGTGCACGAATTTCGTGCACTGGGCCTCTAGTAGTCAATAATACGCGTTGACCTCTTACTCGGTGCCGAGATCGCTGCCTGAAGCTTTCTGTGAGTCTCTCGTGTGTTCTTACGATAAGCCGGTGAGGTGGATGCTCTTTCAGATGCAGAAAGGGAGGCTTAGAGAGGTCTTGCTCAGGGTCACACAGCCACTGCGCGGTGGAAGCTCTTGTGCAAAGTGGGTGGTCTGATTTCAGAGGCTCGGCTCTCACTGTACTAAAACCCCTTGCCCCGACCCCCGGAAATAGGGGAATGACGCTTAGTGACGTAAAAAGGTATTCTGCATTTAACACCTGGCCTGCTCTGTCAGTCTTCACACTGAAATGCACTCGGTAATAGTACCATTTGCTTTGCAAAACTTGAAAATAACCTTTGTTCTCAGTGAAATTTACTTAGCTTACAGCAACAGAATAACCTGGCACAGTCCTTAGTACACAGGTGGTACCTAGTAAATATTTATGCAGAGAATTTCTGCGTGCACAGCGTTTGGCAATGAATGCCAGAATGTCAGATTAAACTAGGGGGCTGAGATCATTCAGTTCTACTGAGCCCAAGAGCGGTCCAGCAGTGCACATGTTTAAAGCCTGCTTCAGCCGTAGCCGGTTTGGCTCAGTGGATAGAGCGTCGGCCTGTGGACTGAAGAGGCCCAGGTCTGATTCCAGTCAAGGGTACATACCCAGGTTGTGGGTTCGATCCCTAGTAGGGGATGTGTGGGAGGCGGCCGATCAATGATTCTCATCATTGATGTTTCTATCTCACTCTCCTTCTCCCTTCCTCTCTGAAATCAATAAAAATATATTTTTTAAAAGTGTTTAAAAATACTCGTAAATAAATAAAGACTGTTTCAATTTCACTGCTTAATAATAAGTTCCATCAATTACTGACCATCATTAGTCCCACGACCACCCAGTGCTCTGTGCGATTGGAAATAGCTCAGGCATGTTGAGTGTCCCTGTTGGTCACCTGAGCCCTCCCGAGGAGCCACAGCAGGACCACATTTGTGCATTTGCAAAGAAGTTGAAGATCAAACCCAATAATCGTGTGATTCATGCCTTAGGGCAGTGTGTCAGCTTTTCTACTGTAACGCACCGTTCACTGGTTTTTAACAATGAGTGTGTATTTCCTGCTCGTGTAACACAGCATGGCCCCGTGTGGCCTCTGACATTCCAGGAGCAGAGTGTGTCCGGATGTGCCGTTCTCATGGCAGAGGGCAGAAGCCAGATGCCACTTCGAACCATCACATTGAACTTCGAGCTTCTCCTCTGATGCGGCAGGTGTCACGTTTATTCACATTCTGTGGCCAAAGCCGGTCCCCTGGGCGGTCTGGATGGTGGGGTTGGAGGTATATGCTGCCTGCAAGATGCACTGCAGGTCATGTGACAGAGGGCGTGGTGCGCAGTCTTCTCGGAGATGGGATGGGCCGGTGGGTAGCCTGCGGAAGCTGGCAGTCCGCACCTTCTCTTGGCCCGTGTAAGGGGGAGGCCTGCTCTGATGTTGCCACCTTGGCTTAGGTGTTTGGCCCTGGTTTGGAAATAAATCTTTGCAACTAAGTTTGCAATTCCTTGCTCTCACTCCAGGGTCTGAACTCCCTTTGGGGACTGCTGCAGGGACTGTAGGAAGCAGCAAAGTGGGTGACGGTCCATCTCTTGTGTAAGGAGCTCTGAGAACGGTCTTGACTTGAGAAGCATGAGACCTTGACTTTCAATATCCTTGGGGCTTATGAGTTGGAACTAGCGTGCTGTCCCACGAGAGCGAGGCCTCCTGTGGCCCTGGGCTGAGAGAGCGGAGCCCAGGTGCGGGAGGGGACGCGGTGAAGGAGTCTGTGTGGGCACTTGCCTGGAGGGAGGCAGGTGGCTGCGGAGCATGTGACTTCCGCTCTCCCTGTCACCGTCAGGATGCTGGGTTAACCAGGCCAGCCAGTGGCCACACAATTCCACAGGAAGGGTAGCCAGTTTGGCTCAGGGGATAGAGCGTCGGCCTGCGGACCAAAGGGTCCCGGGTTCGATTCCGGTCAAGGACACATACCTCAGTTGCAGGCTCCTCCCCAGCCCGGGCGTGCAAGAGGCAACCAATCGATGTGTTTCTCTCACATTGATAATTCCCTCTGTCTTTCCCTCTCTCTCTAAAAATCAATGGAAAAATATCCTCATATGAGGATTAAAAATAAGTAAATAGATAGATAGATAGATAGATAGATAGATAGAGAGGGAGGGACGGTGGGAGTGAACTCCCCTGGAAGTGGCAGCTCAGGGGTGTGGATGAAAACGACTTTGGGCGCATTCCTCTCCAACCTCAGATCAATTTTTCAGAGCTATCTGGAGCCAGCTTATTATGTTAAAAATGCAAACAGCGTTATTTATTCATTTATTCAATAGGCACTACATCCCCAGTGTTCAAAAGTAAAAGAGACAAAAGAATCCTGGTGAGAAGTCTCCGGCCCTGTCTGCCCACTCCCTTCGGCTCCCCTCCGGGGCCATCATTCATTTCTTTCGTATTTTGACTCTTCTAACAGGTGTTACGTTTGAACCTGTTTGTTCCTTGGTACAAATATTTTGTTACTCCATGTACAATAGGAAAAGTCTTCCGTGTTCGTATAAATAAGTTTTCACTCTCAAGTTAAATAATGGAAGGAGGTGGAGTTCATAAAAAGAGGCGGCACAGGCGGAGTAGTGAGTATGTTAAGGTTCAGCGTTAAGTTAGCTCAGGATGCACATCTTTTATCCTCAGGATGCCTGTATTAACTGTAGGACTGATAGAACGATTCTCATTAGCCGGCCTCAGAATAGGAGCAGCAGAGCTCCGCCGAAGGCACACGTAACATGCAGGACGTTACATGGAAACTTCCCAGGCTGCATTCATTAATGAGGCCGGAGCTGTGCTGCTCCGAGAGATGAGGTTGGTCCGAGAAAGATGAGTCGATTCAGAATGGAACACAAGAGCCTCTTTGCTGCCTCCAGCTCCCCGTGGGTCTGCTACGCCCCTCTCCTGGAGTGCTGGTGTGTGGACGGCAAAGTAAATATTATTTCCATCAGCTGAAGAGAAGAGAAATGTTTGCAGTGCATCATTGCCCAGGCCTTCTGCCCAGACCTCTTATCCTGATGGAGAAAGCGCCGGAGCACCGAACAGGGTGCCTTTGTTGGCCCTCAGAGGCAGCCCCTCCCCCTGGGTTCCCCGCAGGTGCGCTCTGGAGGCGGCCTCTGCCCTGGCAGTGCTGTTGTTGTTTTTTAAAGAAACAATTCTAAGACTTTTAAAGGAAGGTTTATCCAGAACTTAGACAAAGAACCTCGTTGGGCAAAGGGAGGTAGCTGTTTCCTAGTTACTGGTTTGAAGCCAGCCTAGGGAACTGTCCCCGGTTGCTTGGGTTGGGGTCCCCCTGCCAGGTGGAGGGACACGCAGGAGGGTCGGTATAATGACTAAGGCAAGTCCTGAGATGAGCACGTGGCCGCAAGTTGGGTTTTCCGTGGAGGCCCTGAAGGGCAAGAGTGCCCGTGGGGGCCAGAGTTGCGGGCAGTGACTCTGAGCAGGTGGCTCGAGTGGGGCCTGGGCGGGGCCTGTGGACACTCGCAGTGACTCGGGGCGCAGGGCGTTAGCACTGCCCGCCCATCACAGCGTCCCTCTGGAAGTTAATTTATGTAAAACCGTCGAGAAGGGGCGCTCTGAGTTACTGGAGATAAAGTCATATCACCCCCCGGGACAGAGGGGTCGAGAGTTACTTTGCCTCTGTCTTCTACCAGCTTCTTGCAGCATTTTTGATTAGACAAGGGCCATCATAGTTTATTAAAAACCAACAAAACCAGGTTGGGCTAGAAATAGATAACATCTTGGTTCCGTTGCCTTGCCCCTGTCTTCTTCCTGTTACATTTCCATTTTATGCACTTGTCTGGCCAAAATAGTTTCTATTTTTAAAGCAACAGAGGATGCTTTCAGCCTGGAGCTGGAGAGGCCAGCGCTGCTGTGCCAGGGGTGCAGCCCCTCGCTCTGGCCCAGCCTCGCGTCACAGCGACTCGAGTCTCCTCTGCCTTCTTGGGACAGGGCACAGGAGTGCAGGTCACTGTGCATGGGCTGCGGAGAAGTTCGCTTAATCCTGGTGCCCGTAGGTATTATCTGGGAAATCTATTTAAGTAGAGTCTGATCTGAAAGCGAAACATCCCTCTTCCACTTTTCTTATTCCAGGCCTTTAATGAATGTTGTTTTTAAAAAACTATATTTAGATGCAGAAAAAAACCCAACTGAGACAAGGTGGTTTTACTTTGGAAAAAGCCACGGCGGGGAGGGGTGGAGAGAGGGGAAGAGAGAGAGAGAGAGAGAGAGAGAGAGAGAGAGAGAGAGAGAGAGAGGTGTGTGGGATAGCGGTGGGGAGTTAGGAGGTAAAACTAAATGCTTCCAAATGCCTAGAGCAGGGGTCCTCAAACTTTTTAAACAGGGGGCCAGTTCACTGTCCCTCAGACCGTTGGAGGGCCGGACTATAGTTTAAAAAAAACTATGAACAAATTCCTATGCACACTGCACATATCTTATTTTGAAGTAAAAAAACAAAACGGCAAAAACACCCGCATGTGGCCCGCGGGCCGTAGTTTGAGGACGCCTGGCCTAGAGTTTAGTTAGTGACATGAAACCAAGACATGAAACCTAATACCCCCTCCCAGCCATTGCCTGAGCCCACAGCCACCTCTGGGGCCGTGCCTTTGCACCAGCTCAGGCGCCATACACAGTGTTGACCCAAAAGACTGAATCCATCGGGTGGCATGGAGCGCATTAGGGCCATTGCTTGGGTTTTAGCAGTGACCCTTCGTTGTCTGATCACACGTCTCTGATTATAACCCTATTCCAACGTGAAGCTGAAGTGGCCACACTTCCCCTGTTCCCTGCAATCACGTCTGATTTGGTGATTTGAACCCACGGCGCCTGGCTCAGTCCTTCCCTGGATGGAGTTGTTCCGCCGTCCAGCTGCCATCTCCGGCAGCTCATCGTCTGTTCCCTGATGCACACACGGTCTTCACACTCCTGTCAAGCCTTCTATTGCCACATGGTCTGTATCACATAATGAGTGACTTGCTCTATCAGAATTAGATGCTGATATATCCATGTATGTGTATATATACCCAATAGGAGCTGTATACATTTATCAATACATGGTGTCTGATTATAATATTGTTCTATCTGCTGAAGGTCTTATGTGTGCATTTAGTCTCCGGTGTGGGCAAGAGAGGCCCCTGCGCTGGGCTTTCTGTAGCTTGGGTCTCCCCATGGGCTAAGGAGACCAAAGGGCCAAATGGACACAGCTCCCCTTCTCAGAGACCTTGTTCTGGACCCGGAATTCCTTGCCCAAATGACCTTGAACCCACTTACACTGGCCGTGCAGGCTCTTCCCCATGCTGCTCTGCACCCCTAAGACTGAGGGGTGGCCAGGTGGCTGTCGGGTGAATACTGGGCTGTCCCCACATGAGGGGTCGGGAGGAGCCATGGTGGGGAGAAGGCGGGCTGGGAGCTGGGTGAGGAAAGCCTAGGAGGCAAGAATCCTTAATTCAATTAGGACTTGACCTTCCAGGTCCTTGTGAAGACATTTGTCAGGGAGGATAAACCCATGTCATTAAGGCTCACCTTGATTCATAGCATCCACGGACTTAGGGGAGTGTGAGTGGGCACTTTTGCTCTCCTGTCCTATACGCCAGGCTTGTTGGGGCTTTTCTCCCCAGGGAAACTATCAGCTGTTGTCCGCAGTGTTTAAAAATATTTTATTAGATTTCCTTGCAACCATGGTTCTTAAAACTGACTTCAAGGATATATTTGGGATAATTGCCGAGTGAAACTTCGTTGTATCATGAAGTTTATCTATTTATCAAATGAATATTTTCCTTGACTAGTGTGTGGTGGGTGGATAAATTGAGCACAGCAACCTCACAAATAATATAAAAAACCCTTTTGTTCACTATTCAGTTCATTTCAACAAATACTATTTTTCAATTTATATTGCATTCACTTCTACCAACATATATTGATCCGCCCTTTTACTGTCCTATTATCATCTACTATTGAAATCATTAAGTGGCTAGGAACAACGAGAGGACAAGTAAGAAATTTAATAAACTTTAGAATTTATGCTTTCAACTCTAGGTGCTAGAGTACAGTAGATTGTCAGTGTCTTGAAGAGACTATTCCTACTTTTTAAAAGACATCCTGTCACATTAAAATAATAAAAATTAGAGTAATTTACAATTAGCCCATTTAGTTCTCATAAACCCTTAAAGCAGTGGTTCTCAACCTTCCTAATGCTACGACACTTTAATACAGTTCCTCATGTTGTGGTGATCCCCAACCATAAAGTTTTGCTACTGTTAATGTAATTTTGCTACTGTTAATGAATCGTAATGTAAATATCTGTGTTTTCTGATGGTCTTAGGCTCTACAGCAGCGGTTCTCCACCTGTGGGCCGCGACCCACAGGTTGAGAACCGCTAGCAGGGTTGCCTAAGACCATCGGAAAACACAGATATTTACATTACGATTCATTAACAGTAGCAAAATTACAGTTATGAAGTAGCAACAAAAATAATTTTATGGTTGGGGGTCACCACAACATGAGGAACTGTATTAAAGGGTCGCGGCATTAGGAAGGTTGAGAACCACTGCCTTAAAGGGAGACACTATGATCCCCATTATATAAAGAAGAAAATTTAGGCTCAGAGAAGTTTAGTGACTTGCCCACGATCACACAGCTGTGATGCAGAGGGGCCAGACAGGGAGTAAAAATCATCTGACTCTCAGTGAAGGCCTCTTTGTTCAGACCTTGCACCTTCCAGGTGCCCAGAACCGTGACCTTATCATAAATAATCACAAACATTTGTCAGTCAGGGAAGGATAATTTTCCTGTGGGGTGAGGTTAGGCTCATAAAGAAATAGGAACTTCAAACTATGAAAGGTTTTGGGTCTTCAAATACATTCAAGAGTTTTTCACCAAACATAGGTTTACCTAAAATTTAGACATTGGTGCATATATGCATAGCCCATGGACACAGACAATAGTGTTGGGAAGGCCTGGGGTGGGGTGGGGGCTGGGTGGAGAGAGGCAAAGTGGGGGAGAATGGGGGACATCAGTAATACTGTCAACAATAAATAAATTTTAAAAAGGAATAGAAAGAGGACACATTGTATATTATAGGAATATTCAGTTTCCTTTTAAGCCCACTTAAAAATCAGATTTATTAAGGTATCTATATATATAAAAGCCTAAGCAACCAGATGACGCTCACTGAGCCCCAAGGGGTAGATGCTCAATGCAGGAGCTGCCCCCTGGTGGTCAGTACATCCCCACGGCCAACCTCCAGGGGTCCCTCCCCCAGCTGGTCGGCCCTGATGGGACTGGGTGAGACGATCTTCTGTACCCCTTTGAACTCCCCCACCCCCCAGCTCTCGGCAGCACCCATCTGCTATCATCGGAGTTTGCCTTTTCTAGGGTTTCATTTCAATGGAATCAGACCATGTGCGGTCTTGTGTGTGTCTTTTACTTATTTCGAGCCCACTGTTCATTGTTTTTACTTTAACTTAGTCCTGGGGCCCATCAACCCAGCTTTGCTCTCCAAGTGCTATCAGATGGAGTCACCCTTCCTTCTGACCTGTCCTTGATGGGAGCGTTCAGAGAGTTAGGCACCTCAGGCAAACCGCTACCTGGAATTCCCCGCCCCCTCGCCCCCCCCAACGGGCTCTGACGTCACACAGCTTTGTTGTTGGGGTTGTAGCCTTTCCACGTCCTAGCCGTGTGACCTGGAGCAGGTCTACGTCCTCTGGCCCTGGGGTCTCACCTGTGCAGTGCGGATGAGAACAGTATAGACCTTGCAGGCTGGTTTGAGGACTGACTGCTATTTCACATGTAAAGTACTTAGCAGAATCGGCATGTGATGAGAATGCATGAGGATGAGGATGCTTTAGGCACAGCCATTACCTCTGCTTTCCGACTCACCAGTGCTAGGGACTGACAAGGTGAGGTTAAGGAAATGACCCATTTTACGGTATTTCTCAAACCAAGCTAACGTGCAGATTCTTCCATAATAGATCATGAGCCTTATCTGATGGTGCTTTTGAGACACATGGTAACTACTTCAGTAAATATTGATCAGTGTTAGCAGCTACGTGTCTTTGAAGAGGAATAGTTTCGAGTCTATGAAATATACTGGGTTAAGAACTAAAGAAAGCAGTAAATCACCAAACTGTTTCATGAACTGGAGGAATTCCCGAACACTCGCTCTTCTTCTCCTTTCAGTTTGCTGTGCAGTATTTTCTTTGCACACGGAAGGGTTTGGAACTAACCAGGCCGTGCGTGGGTCAACCTCATTACTTCAAGAGATAAGTAACAAACCAAACCAGTTTCTAAAAATGCCACGTGTTTCTGCCAGTCTGTTTCTGCCTTTCGGCGACTGGGCTTTGACACCCTCTCACCTCCGTAGTCGGAGCTCGGCCAGCCACTGCAGGTGTGCAGGCAGCAGGACCGTAGCAGGCAGCCTGTGCTTTCTGGAGATGCTAGGCAAGGAGATTCCTAACTCAAATTTCCCGAAGGCACATAGCCATAGTCAGCATTTTAGTTTACCCAGATTCTAACGTCTTACAGTATGATGGATCTCTTCATGCACAAACAGGCTAGTGTTTTTATTTCATCATTGCTGTCACCTGCGAGAGATACTTTGATGTAAAAAACCTGGTGTTGTGTGTGTAGAACTGGTGTCCTCCTGTACGTGTGAGCTCGGACCTCCTGTCGTGTGGAATGCTGAGACGGATGAACGAGAATGCGTACACCACGCTCATGGTTTCCAAAGAAACCAAGTAAACTTTGCTGTGATCTTGACCTTCACCAGAGCTCACCCTTGCCAATCCTCAGTGCATCTTTTGTTGATAAATTTAGCACAAATCAATATCAGAAGTAATAACAATTTTTGAGGTATTTGGAGAAGTAACAAATGGAAGAATGATGACCTTGTCTATTTCCTATGTCACGTGTTGTTGTCTGGGACAGAGAAAGGTGACGTCTATACCTGCTCCTTAAAAGCTGAGTCATTCTACGAGTTGGACTTGGAGCTCCAAAAGGTCAGCGTATCCCCAGGTCCCGGGACAGTGCCTGGCACATAGTAGGCTCTCTATTCAGTCAACATTGATTTAATAAATATGTATTCATTCACTAAGCATTTACTAATAAATGAGTACGTGAGATGGTGAAATAATAGATTAATCCACTGCTGGACGACAGTGAAAAGAATTAACGGAAGAGACCAGTAGGTTCACATAAACCAAACTCCACTCCCTAGGGTAGAAGCATTTCACAGAAATTAAAATCAAAGGCCCACACTCGCATCACTTCATGGAAGCCTTGTTTCTTGAAAACGGTTATTGACGTTGGTACGTGCTTTTTAGGGGAAGCCAGAAAGCAGTACTGCCACCAGGTCAGCAAGTCCTGGGGGAGGCCAGGGTGCCCACTAGCCCCCCTCCACCCAGCCTAACCTTGGACGGGCAGGTTTCCAGTTTCGGATGCGTGCTTTGCCGGTATTTCCAAACTGCCCACCACCTGTGCTACTAGTTTCCTAACGCACTTAGTATTTCTCTACGAATGGACCCACTTGGAAGGACTTCAGTTTGTCCCTGAACCCCTTAGCCTCTCCAACCTCACATACGCCGCCTTTGCTCCGATGCCTCTGTTTTCAAGCAATAATAAGCCTGAGGTCGGATTTTCTTGGAAATGTGTGTGTGTGTGTGTGTGTGTGTGTGTGTGTGTGTGTGTGTGTCTCTATATGTTGTGTATGTTGTGGTATGAAAATTACCTAACGCAATTACGGATTTTTAAAAAAAAAGATCCAGAGACCTTATCTTACTTTTAAAATACAGCAGCCCCCGTGAAATTAACTCTCGAATTCTAGCCTTTGCTTTTGGTAGCGTCCATGATATCTTAATTTTCTGTACTGTCAAGGAAATTTGGGCTGAGATTTTGTAACCGAAAGAAAAAAGATGTTTGACAGGTCTCATAAAGAACGCTGGACTATGGGAAGTGCGCTTTTTAACAGGGGAACTAGTCACGCCTCCAGCGATGTTCAATATGATGTTCGGTTTCCCCTCCCGCCCCCACTCCCTGCTTTAGGGTGTTTTTTTACGGGATAGGAATCTGCCCCGAAAGGCTTCTGTTATGAGGTGGATTTGTTTAAGAAAACAGTAGGTGTTACTGGCCTTGGTATCTCCAGGCCCTTAGGGGCAGTTTCTTCAGACAGGAACTCTAAAGGGATCTCTCTTTTCCATCTATGTTCCTCAGATGCATGGAGGACATTCTGTCTGCCTCTGTGCTGACCTTTTATCTTTAAGCTCTAGGCCATCTGAAGGACGGCACGATACACAGAAACCTGGACAGCCTTCAGTCCACGCTTTCTGACCCCACAGAATAAAGCTTTACCTTGTGTGAACTGTCACCTTCCGTGCTCCCAGGCCCCTCCACCCGTGAAACTTGAACCTCGAAGGGCTTTCATTCTAAGGCACATTTCAGACAAGCTTGAGAGTTTTATATTTTATTATTTTGTTCTGTTCTTAAAAGGACCCTCTCATACGTGGGCTTAGATTGGCTGGCAATCGTTGGCGTCAGTTCCGTTCACTAGGTAGGTATTTATTGGGCATCGCTGTGTCCCGGGACAGTGCAGGTGCCAGAGGGGCAGCGTCTTGCCTTCACAGACCAGGTGGGTGACGCGGTGGTCCACCTGAACTTCTCTGAGACTTCATTCGTCCTGTGGTCATTATTTTTTGTGGGAGGGACCACGGATGACCCCACGTGTACTTACTTCTGGTGGCCAATGCACTATTCCCAGTCCTGGCTCTGAAAATAGCCCTGCTTATTCATTGGCAGCCGTTGTTACAAGTGCTTTAGGTGAGGGGTATATACTGTAGGTTGAGGTTGGTCTGTGAGGAATAGGAAAAATAATCATTTGTTTAGACAGAATAAATGTTTATTTCTCTCTCATAGGCTAGGGTTGATGTGGCAGTGCTGCTCATATTTCTCAAGTCCAGACTGTTTTTTTAAAAATATATTTTTATTGATTTCAGAGAGAAAAGGAGAAGGATGAGAGAGACATCAATGATGAGAGAGAATCATTGACTGGCTGCCTCTTGCACATCCCCTACTGGGGATCGAGCCCTAAGCCCGGGCATGTGCCCTGATGGAGAGTTGAACCTTGACCTCCTGGTTCATAGGTCGATGCTCAACCACTGAGCCACACCGGCGAGGCAAGTCCAGACTCCTTTTTGTCTAGCTGTACCCGACTTACATTCCCGAGAGTACCTCATAGTCCAGCACAGTGCTCCAGCCACCTCATCTGCATTTCAGCCACCCTGAAGGTCAGGGGTCAAAGAAATAAAGCCAGAAGATAGGCGTCTGCCGTTTGTAAGCATTGTCTACGCCTTTCCCCCCATGACCTCCGTCTTTGCTTCTGGGGAATGTACTTCCTTCTGAGAGCGAGGAGTGACTCTCTGTCCCCTTTCCAAATGCAGCATGGTAACAGCTCATGCTCTTTCATTCTAGAAGACCCCTGGCTGTGAAACATGTTTGTCCATAAAATACAGGAGAAACATACAACGTAATTATTACTAATGTTAAAAATGCTTCTAATGGCCCTGGCCGGTTTGGCTCAGCAGTTACAGAATTGGCCCTGGGACCGAAGGGTCGAGGGCACGTACCTCGGTTGCAGGTTCCCCAGCCCCAGTAGGGGCATGTGCGGCAGGCAACCAATCAATGTGTGTGTCTCTCTCTCTCTCTCTCTCTCTCTCTCTCTCTCTCTTTCTCTCTTTTTCTCTCCTCCTCCCTCCCACTTTCTCTAGAAATCAGTGTGGGGGGGAAATGCTTCTAATGCATCTTTAAACACGAACCAACAAAATGAAAAGCAAGCGGAGATTAGAGCTCCCGTCTCTCTTGCAGCACACTAAATGTCTGGAAATTCGGCAGTTTTCTCCATGTCAGCGGAGGGTTTATCTGATGGCAGCTCCAGGCCAGCCTGGGACTTCCTTTTGTTAATGCGCATTTGCTGCTGACATCATGTTTAAATGCTGTCTGGGCCACAGTCTAAACATTACAGATTTCAGTTGGACCGAAAGCATCCTTTTGTGTGCCTTTGACGGTCCTGGGAACAATGTTGTTGGTTACTTTGGTTGAAAACAGGCCTCGGGTACGTGTCACCCATCTTAACAATTGTACTTCTTGCCAATCGAAGTGCTTTGCCTGTGCCGTTTTTCCGGCTGCGTGTCTGTGGCCTGACGGTTCCTGGGAGGCCATTAGGCCTCTCTGAAAGGCAGCAAAAAGCTTTTAGAGGACCCCTGGCTGTGAAACGTGTTCATCCATAAAATAAGGGAGAAACACACGACACAATTATTACTAATGTTGAAAGTGTTTCTAATGGCAGGACATTTGCTGTAGGAGCTTTGTCTTCCCGAGTTCTCGAAGCATCTCCCCGTCTGTGTTGGAGGTCCTGGTCGGCCCGAGGTCGGTCACCGCGTCTCTGGGTAGAATGACTCAGGACGCAGAAAGGACAAAAGCAAGAAAAGGGAGCAGGTGGGTCTGGAAGGTCACGTGGGCATGCAGGGTCCACGTGGAGAAGGGGTTCCTTCTCATCCCTGACCTCCACACCCCACCTGCAGCAGGTACGCCGCCGGGAAAGGGGAAGCGGCCGGGCTTTTGTAGACAGCGGCTTCCGCTGGGCTTTTCCTGCCGTCCGAGCCCGAGCGGCTGGGCTTTTTGTTTGTTTTTGTTGTTTCCTGGCTCCTGGAGTCACAGGGCTGGGGGGTCCTGCTGGGCGGCTCCCGCTTCCTGGCCGCAGCTGCTCTTTCTGCTGTGAGGGACCATTGTCACTGTCTCCATGAGGCACAGATGTAACCTTTCTCACAGCCAGCTGGGCAGACAGGCGGCCCTCGTGAGAGGGCAGATGACGGCGGAGCCAGGCTTTCTCAGAGAGAGCGGACAGTCCAGTCAGGGAGCTGGAGAAACACGTGGGCCCATTGTGTGTGTGCGCGAGCAGCGTGCTCCCTGGCGCTTATCTCAGCGTCAAATGACATCCTCTGATGGCTGCCACGGACCAGCCCACGCCCCTGGCTGACTCGGGGGGGGGGGGGGGGGAGAGGAGAACTGACTGTGGGCATCAGAGAGAGAACAGCGGGAAGGGAAGGGAGTTTTTGGCTTTTTTGGCAGTGGCTCGAGGTCATCACTGGTGTTCCCCGATGTTGGCCCGTTGCTGCTGCGGTTGTGCAAACAGCCTCCTCTGCTTTGGGGTGGGGGGAGGGCAGCAAGGGTGCAGGGGGAGGGGGAGGGCGACAGGGGGTGCAGGGGGGCTTTTCCTGATTTCTGCTTCCCGGGGAAGCTGCCCAGCTCCTGGCCCTGGACTCCGAACAGAGGTGCCGGGTGAGGCCGGGCAGAGGCAGTCCCCACCGTGTCTGTCCCGTTAGCCTTTCTGTTTCGTAACCGCGCTCAAGGGCCTGATCTTCTCAGTGCATTTGCTTTAATGCAGGTGCCAGTTTTGTGGTGTGTGGTCCAGGCGGCCCTCTCCTTGCTCATCCTGTCGTTGAAAGAGCCCCGGGCGGGGGGAGGCGGGGATCAAGGCCTGGCCCAGTAACAGTGGGTTGGTCCCCGGCCTGTGGAACCTCGGTTTGTGCAAAGTGGGGTAGATGCCAGCTGCCCAGCGCAGCGCCCGGAGCTGTTAGGAACAGCCATGGGGTAATTTGTTGCAACACCTGAAAGAGTCTCGAGAATCAAGGCAAAGCATTGCCACCTCCCTGGCCCTTCGTGCTGCTTCCCAGTACGTGTGGGTGGGGAGAGGCATCGATCCACGTCAGCCTACTCTCTGATCACCGTTTTTTAAAGTTTTGAAATTTCCCCCGGAAGGAGGGGGTTTAAGAGGAGTTTTGCAATTGTTTGGAAAGTTGGTTCAGCGGTTGGCTTCTCTGCCTCTGCCATGAGTTGCTGTGAAGCAGCGTCATTAGTGATTCCGTTCGTTAGCCAGACGGGTGTGACGCCTGAGTTGTCAGTGACGTCCCTGGACCTGAGCTGGCCCAGGCCGGACTCGGTGTCGGGCCGCGGGGCTGCACCGGTTTGGCCGCAGTGAACACAGACCCACCCTTGGACTCGGGCAGGAATAAGAGTTGGGACCGTAGAATGTGTTTTGTGGATCGGGTTGGTCAAGGTCAGCTGGGAATGGTATTTTCTGTAACCCAATATGAAATTGGCAGTTTGCTCTAGGAATTCTAGAGCAAAACCGCCCTGTAATGATCCAAAAAGCACAATAAGGGCTGCCCTGTTTTCCTTTTTGGCCTTTGTCAGCGAGTAAGAATACACAGAAATTCAGGAAAGGTCTCACAGCGTTCACTCGAATCTTCACCCATCACGTACATGCTCTCTCCCTGCCTTTCTCATAAGCCTGATAACGGAGAAACACGGTTTTCCTGTCACCTGCTGAGAGGTGAGATTCATGTCAAAAATTATGCCTGGAGATGGCATCTCCTTGGGGACTGGCTTGTGGCTCCTGCATGCACTCTGCAGTCTTGGCTTGGTTGTTGCAAGGGGTCGAATCCAGGCCCACTACCTGGCACCACCCCCCTCCTGCTCCCTCCCAACCAAATGCAGCATTGGCAGAGGGTCCCCAGTACAGAGCCTCGACCTCCATGCTGAGCTTTCACAGTTGGCCTGGGGTTGTCCCGGTGACAAAGAAGAGCAAATTTGGACGAATTAAAACAACACCAGCCTGGCTGGTGTGGCTCAGTGGTTGAGCATTGACCTATGAACCAGGAAGTCACAGTTCACTTCTTGGTCAGGGCACCTGCCCGGGTTGTGGGCTCGATCCCCAGTGTGGGGGGTGCAGGAGGCAGCCAATCGATGATTCTCTCTCATCCTTGATGTTTCTATCTCTCCCTCTTCTTTCCTCTCTGAAATCAATAAAAAATCTGTTAGACCACAGGAACAACAAGAAACACAACGCCAAAGAAACCAGCCCGTAAAACACTGCTTAGCCTGGCTCCGCAGGGAGGATGAGTAAACAGCGAGTGCCTGTCCCCACCCCGACCCCGTGCACTTGGGGCTGTTTCCCCTCTTTCCCAGTCAGTGTGCCTGGGAATCTGGTTACTGACCTTGATCTGTGTTCAAGCCGAGAGGAGAGTTTTCGTGGGGAGCTGGGAGGAGGAAGGGTTACTGGGGTAATTTTATGGGATTGCTAACAAGTCTTTTCTCCTCCCCATAGTTCCCATGGTGATTTTTCTCGTTAGGCGTTGCATTGATCTTGTGAGTTTTAATTAGACTCTAATAGTCCCCAGGAGCAGAGAGGGTTGTGAGTCCTTAGTACCTTTTTAAATTTAATGTTTGTTGATGGTTGGATCACAGGAAGTGGTAGAACATCTATTCTGTTGAAATCTGCTGCTTTGCTTGATACCATTCCACAGATGTAAGGGTGTCATGGAACGAGAAGAACTACTAGTAAGTGGTTTTGCTTTTTTCCTCTTGGAAGTGTCAATGCAAAATTCCTTTGGGATTACCTAGTGAAACTTTGCCTTTTAGAATTCACATAAGAAGATAGGTCACATTGGTTCCCAGTCAGTGGGCCTTAGCCTGGGAGAGACTGGGGACAGGCAACAGGGTTACTTCAAGGGGTCAAGAATCCAGCATTATCTGTAAGCAATAGATAATGCACCTTATATACAAGGGTGTGCTAGTGCGTGTTTTCAAGCACATGTCTTATGTGAATAATGAAACACACATTCAGTTAAAAGCATTGCTGAATTCATGATAGCCTTCTATAATTACACTAGAGGCCCGGTGCACGAAATTCATGCACGGGGCGGGGGGGTGTCCCTCAGCCCAGCCTGCACCCTCTCCTATCTGGGACCCCTTGAGGGATGTCCGACTGCCCACCGGGATCGGGCCAAAACAGGCGGTTGGACATCCCTCTCACAATCCAGGACTGCTGGCTCCCAACCGCTTGTCTGCCTCTGCCTGATTGCCCCTAACCACTTCTGCCTGCCAGCCTGATAGATGCCTAACTGCTCCCCAGCTGGCCCGATGGTCCCTAACTGCCCTCCCCTGCAGACCTGCCCAAACTGCCCTCCCCTGCAGGCCTGGTCCCCCCAAACTGCCCTCCCCTGCAGGCCTGGTCCCCCCAAACTGCCCTCCCCTGCTGTCCTAATCCCCTTCAACTGCCCTCCCCTGCAGGCCTGGTCCCCCTCAACTGCCCTCCCCTGCAGGCCTGTTCCCCCCGAACTGCCCTCCTCTGTTGGCCCGGTCACCCCTAACTGCCCTCCCTGCTGGCCTGACCGCCCACAACTGCCCTCCCCTGCAGGCCTGGTTCCCCCCAACTGGCCTCCCCTGCAGGCCTGGTCCCCCCCCAACTGCCCTCCCCTGCTGACCTGGTCTCCCCCAACTGCCCTCCCTTGCAGGCCTGGTCTCCCCCAACTGCCCTCCTCTGCTGACCTGGTCACCCCCAACTGCCCTCTCCTGCCAGCCATCTTGTGGTGGCCATCTTGTGTCCACATGGGGGCAGCCATCTTTGACCACGCAGGGGTGGCCATCTTGTGTCTTGGAGTGATGGTCAATTTGCATATTACTCTTTTATTAGATAGGATATTTTCTCAATAATCAAAAGATAGAAAATACAACTGCTACCATATGGAGTGGCACATCATTTTTTAACATTAAAAAATAGTTCCTATCCTTGAAATGATCGGGAACCACACTTCTGAGCTATTTATCAGAGTAGCATTGATCCATATATAAGCTTAGAGATACGTAGGATAAAGGTGTTTCTCCAAAAGCATTTATGTAAGAACTTTCTGGAAAACAAATGATTGACATTTGTAATAATGTCCAAAATGTGCCATCTAGCCCCTGCTGTTTCTAAATGACAGCTTTCCAAATTACTCTCATGGTGGCCCCAAGCCTTAGAGCAGAGGAACTTTGTTTCTCCTTGGCTTCTTCCTGTATCCCCAGCCCTACCAGCGTTTAACACGTTAAGCGCCATATCAGTCACCTGTGATGGACACTATACTTTCCGTCCGGAAGACACCACAGGCTGGGCGCTTAACGTGTTACGATTTCCTAGGTGTTAGGAGGGAGACAGGTCCTTGTTTCTGTGGTGGTGGCTGGGAGTTTGGACACTCTGTAGGAGGGCGATAGGAGTTACAGAGCGAGACACCTTCCATCATGTGACAGCGAAGCTTGACCAAGCTTTCCTGTGTCTGGGCGTCGCTCCTGATGAGCGCTGTCTGCTGGTGTGGGAAGGGTTGGGCCTGGGGGGAGTCTGGAGCAGAGGAGCCTCGGGATTGGAATCTCCAGAACGCGGAGGCCCGGAGCACCTGGCGGTGCACAAGTGGCCTGTGTGTCCCTAAATGGGGTGCAAGGGTAGCTGCGAGAGGGGGGCAGTTAATGGGCAAGACCCCCACTTCCTCTGAGTTCACCTGTCAACATGCAGCTGTGATGTCTTTGAAAAAGAAGTCTTCCTGTGTCTGCTTCTCCAAGGAGCACGTTGATACCGACACGGCACGTCCTGACTCTGTGGCCGGGCGCTGGGCAGAAGCCTGCTGCTTGGGGACAGAGAACAAGCTCTCCGAGCTGAGAGCATCATGTAGATGCCATCGAATCCAGCTTCCCACCCCGGGCAGGAATCCTTCTTGGAAAAGCACCCGCGAGGTCTGGAATATGTATTGTTTTAGTCAGGAGTTCCGGTTCTTCCTGGCACATTGGACTTCTACAGAGGCAGAAAAGAGCTTGCCTAACCCTGGGCCTGTGTCTAACATTCTCCATTTGCTTCATTAGAAAAACTGAGTGAGGCCCCACCAGCGTGGCTCAGTGGTTGAGCATTGACCTATGAACCAGGAGGTTGCTGGTTCGATTCCTGTTCAGGGCACATGCCTGGGTTGTGGGCTTGATTCCCATTGTGGGGTGTGCAGGAGGCAGCCGATCGATGTCTCCCCCCCCCCCCCCCCCCATTCCTCTCTGATATCAAGAAAAATATATTTTAAAAAAAATGAGAGAGAAAGGGTTTCAGGAGGAGTGGAGACATGTACAGGGCAGTGCATACTCACCGTGTGCCTCCTGACAGCGGTCTTCAGGTCGGTTATGCGTCTCCCCGTTGCAGAGGTTGGTAACAACCGGAGGCAGGCAAATACCTCCTGGCTGTTTTTTCCTGTTTGGACAATGAATAAAACGAAGACTCCTTTTCCTGCCTGCTCGCCACAGCGATCAGCATAGCAAGCAGCAAAGCCGGGGTCGCTGGTGGTGGAGAAGCTGATGTCACTGCCGTGTCCTTCTGTTTTGGAATCTAAAATAACACGCACATTCCAGGGCCTGGGAAATTCCCAGGGGGCCACTGCCATGAACACTATCTCATTGAATCTGTTTCAGCTGAGGCGTCAACCTCGAATGGTTCAGGGGCAAGGGTCTCCGTGGGGAAAGACGCCTTTAAAAGGCAGCCCACTGGTGGGCAGAGTCTCCCCTCTTCTGTGAACGTACTGGGTGTGACTGTCTCATCCTCCGGGAGAACAGTGATTGGCACTGAAAATGGCGTTCACAGGGACATCAGGATACAGTGGTCGCAGGCGTAGGGGTCCGGCGGATCGGTGGCTGTGGGATTTGGGACTTTGCGGTTGATTACCGGCCCAAGCCCGGCGGCTCACGTCGTTCCCAGCGGCAGAGGCGTTCGGGGTGGTGAAAAGCATGCTCCCTAGGCCTCCTCCTCGGTCTGAGCTCTTTCTGTAACAGCAGCTATATTTTGCATTAGGGTCTTTCAATTAGAAGCCCCCTTACAAATACATTCTACTTGTAGATTTAAAATAAAAATACTAGGGTATCTGTTAGGTTTGGGACAGTGTGTACCAGTGCCAGTGCCTGAACCAGGTCTCAGGGCAGGGCAGGGAGACACTGGCCTCAGCTGACACCTCCCTGCTGCTCAACAAGGGCGGAGGCAGCCGAACCGAGGGACAGTGGTGGGCGGGGCAAGCAGATACGTGAACGGCCACCTGGTGACCCTCGTCCAGCCTATGAAGGGGACCCCAGGAAGTGCAGTTCCAGCACTTTCCAGCCAGCTCCTGTGGACGTTGCCATAGGCAGGGCTTCCATTTGTCACTCTCGGAAGCCACCCATCGGAGCCCCCAGCCCCTGCCACAGGTACAGCGGTTCCTCACATATTAAGACTCTGCAACAAAAAAGAAAAAAGAAAAAAGAAAGACTCTGCAACTAATTTAGGATCATTGTCATGCTTTAGAAAAACATGTAAAAGCCCTGGTGGGTGGGATCGGGGTTCAGCATGTGACCTGGCTCCGAGGGAAGCTCTGTGGGTGGGCATCGGACACCTCACTTCCTTGGTCAGTTCCCACGCTCACCACAGCACTGCTCACAGTGGCCAAGACAGGGAAACAGCCTCACTACCCATGGGTGGATGAGTGAATTTAAAAATGTGGTCTGTGCACACAGTGGAATAGTACTCAGCCGTAAAAAGAAGGAAAGCCCGCCGTATGGGAAAACATGCATGAACCTGGAGGACGTGACGTTAAGTGAAATGCACCAGACACAGAAGGACAAAGACCACATGATACCACTTCTAGGGGGTCTAAAATAGTCATATCATAGAGGCAGAGAGTAGACGGGTGGGTGCCAGGGGCCGGGGGAGGGTGAAGTGGGGAGATGCCGGTCAAAGGGTGTAAAGTTTCAGTTATGCAGGAGGGTTCCGTTCTGGAGCTCTGAGCTTCAGAGGCTGAGGGGAGCGGCCCCTGCTCCCGGGAAGGCTGCAGCCGGGGTTCGGTTTGTACGTGTATTTCAGTGCCCGTACCTGCGGGGCTGTGTTCTTAATTATCCATGCTGAGTAATTGATCTCCCCCGAGAAAAATCATTTCTTTACCCTTTTTACTCCTGTGACTACACATAGTTCCCTCCGATCAGGAAGTTTTAACTGGTTCTTAGTTTGGTACATAATGGTGGTCAATAAATACGAAAGGAATCCTTCTGCTCTTCAACTTACACCTGTAACCGATGCCGTCGATTTTAGGGTGAATGTATGTGAAACTATCATTTGTCCAAATTCACTATCTCCCCCTCACCCCCACTGCAAATGATTTATGAACAATGACCGCATTCTCTTTTTTGCCTTTTCAAATGACCTATTATTGTTTCATAAACCACCCCAAGCGTGGTGGCTCAGAACAAACTTTCTCGTGCTGCCTCCTGGTTCTGTGGGCTGGCTTGGTTTGGCTGCACAGTTTGGGGTTGGGATGTTCCCAGCAGCTTCCGTCTGGTCCAGCCCGAGCTGGAAGCCACGGCTTCTTCGCGCACCAGGGAGACTCCCGTGTGGCGGAGGCGGGCACCGTGGAGGCTGCCCGGCGTCTGCATTTCCATGTGGTCTGCTCCAGCTTCCTCGGGCTTGGTGGCCTCGGTGGTCCGACTGCAGAGGCCGCATCCCAAGAAGCCAGGGCGGGAGCCGCAGGCTCTGAGGCCCGAGAAATCGCAGCAGAGTCTTCGGGTCCATTTTCTTGCTCACGTAGGTCACTGCGGCCGGCCCGGGTCAACGGGAGGGCGGGTAGGTTTTCTCTCTCCATGGCAGAAGCAGCCAGGCATTTGCAGCCATCTTTAATCTACCACATGACATAGTAAAAAGTAGCTATTGTTATTATTATTATTTTACATTTTAATGATTGCTTATTGAGTTGGACCAGTTAACAAAGGGAGACTTATTTTTGTTTTGGAAAAGCGCAAACCTGTTCGGTTCTCCCGCGGTGCCATTAAATAAATGGTAGATGATGGCAGCTTTAGATTATGCCTGTGCTCACCAGCCCGCAGCCTGCATCTCGGTGCCCACTTTGAAACTAAGGCTCGCTTGTCAGCTTTGAGGTCCTGATCCCCTGTTATTCCTGAGAGCCTTTCTGAGAATTGTCTCCTTAAGAACAGAACTCCGGGGGTGGGGTGGGGAGGGGGGGGCAGGAAGTCACAGTGAAGGAAGTAAAAATCCCAAGCGCATCTGGTTAACCTGGTTCTATTTAGCAAGAGACTGAGAAAACCAGAGCTCTCCCGAGGCTGGTCTCACAGCTGCCCTGAGGCGTGCTGAGCTCAGGTATTGTGTCCCCAGGGCAGGTTGGCGCAGTCCTTCCGGAACAGTCTGAGCGGAGGCGGTCAGGCTCCCCTGCCCTGCCCTGGTCCACAGCCTCTGAGCGACGCACTCACTTGTCTCTCAGTGGAAACTGGGGAGGGTCCTTTGCAGCCTCTGGGCTCCCAGCTCACGTCCACCTGTCTGACTGTGTCCGCCGGCAACACCCGTTCCCATGGCAACTCTGGGCCTCAGTTTGCCCTGCTGTTGGGACAGCTCAGCGCATGCTGTGCAGGCCTTTAGCTCCCTGCTGCCCCGTCCACACAGAAGGAAAGCCAGCCTGTCCCTTGGCCCCATCATATGGGATGACACTCAGCCAACTGAGCCGCACCGGCCGGGCTCAGCTAGCATCCAGTTTTAAACACTCACGCACGTTGTAGTCAGTATCAGTGTTTCATTCCTTCTTTTGGCTAAATAACACCCCATTGCACCGATTTCCCATGGTGCTTGCCCACTCACCAGCGGATGGACATCTGGGTTGTTTCCCCGCTTTGGCTATTATGGATAGTGCCTGGAAGGGCATTCATCCTGTTGAGTAACTGTGTACTGTGTAGCATGTTAGGGATCAGAGGGGAACACGTGACAGCAGGAAAACAAGGACAGGTTATCGACGTTTTAAAGCTGGAAAAGCACAATGAAGAAGGAGCCATACAGCCTAGCAACTCCCGGTTATAGGGGGGAAGGGCAGCGCCAGGGAGAGCCCAGGGGAAGGAGTGCTGAGGGGAGGGAGGTGACGCAGACACGCAGGAGCTTGGTCCTTGGCCGGAGGGAGCCTTAGACACTGTGGCTGCAGCGGGCTCTCCGAGCTGAGGCACCCAGGGCGTCGTAACTCCTGGTGGTCACCGCAGCTCCTCTGGGCTCTGGGCGGAGGCAGCAGCACCACATTCTGAAAAGACCGTCCGCTGTGGTGCTGTAGCCCCGTCGTGGGAAGAACCGGGCGCGTGCAGACGCTGCCCCCTCGTTGCCGTCTGCGTCATCTGCTCCAGGGGCTGCTGTGGAGAGGCTGCCGCTCAGCCAGGAAGCGGGTTTCTCAGGATTGCCAGAAGCCACGTGGCATTGGTACGTCCAGTCTGGCCAACACTGCACCCCTCAGATAGTCCCCCGATGGCAAGAAGCTCCCCTACCTCGGTTACCCAAAGACAAAGCACGTTTTCGGAGTGGTTCCCTGAGTCTAAGATGGAACGGTGGAAGGAGGCCTGGTGTTTTTGTGACTTTGTTTTGCTACAGCCGTGGGAGGATGTGGCAGATTTCCCTGCTTTATGTCTGGGAGGACACATGCTTTATAATCAAAGCAATAGGTACAGTGTATTGGGGACCTACTGTGTGCTAATAAGGACATTCTTACTTTTTTAATTAGCCCAGAATCCTATGAAGTGGCTATTTTTATTCCCATTTAATAGATGAGTAACTTGAGGCTTAGACATGTGCAAAGACCTAAGGTCATTCAACTGGTGAGGTCTCAATATGAATGGCAGAGTCACATCTTTCTGAGGCAAGAGGTGGGAGGCAAAGCGGTTAGTAGGTGAGTCCCACGTGCCGGCCCTCTCCTCCAAACCTGTCACCTGCCCCAAATACAGCCCCCACGCTGTGCTCTCCCACGGGAGCTGCGGAGCCTGCCTCTGTAAGGGTGTGAGTGACGGGGGTTGCACACACGTTACCTTCACCGTCCTTCGCTCAAACCAATGTCACTCAGGCAGTGTTTCTGGGCAGCTGTGCCCCGAGAGGCGTATGTGACAGCCACTTTGGAAGTGCAAGGACATCACCTCGGGCAGGATAAGCCGGGCTGTGCTGTGGTAACAAACAACTGCAGAATTTTAGTGACTCTTGTCAAGAGACGTTCATTTCTTGCTCAAGCGACGTGACCGCTGATGTCAGCTGGGATTCTGCTCTAAGCTCCCCACTCCAGGCGCAGGGAGCAGCAGTGACCTCAGATGTTGATGGCTGTGTGGCAGAGGGAGAGCGTTCTGGAGGCCCCTCCAGCAGTTAGATGCTCTGGCCAGGAAGTGACATGCATCACTGCCACTCAGCTCATTGGCCAGAACTATGTACGTGGCTCCCCCCAGCCACAGGGGCCAGAATACAGTCCTCCGCGCTGCCTGCACATCGGAGGGGGGCTGGAAATGACGGGCAGACAGCTCTCATGTCTGCCACAGGCATCTTATGGTGTCCTCCCCTCCCCTCTCACCATGAATTATAGCCAGGATGGGCCTCAGTCAGAGAGACCCAGCCCCCCACCCAGGAAGCAGTATGAGACTGGGCATGTGCCTCTGTAAAATGGAGACTGCTGTTACTTTGAAGTATGTTGTTGTGATGATTGCATGTGCCTGGCACCTAGTAGGTGTTCCGTAAATGATAACTTGTGAGTCGTTATATAATGAAAGTTACAGTTTCTGAACAGCCAAAAAAAAAAAATGTCCAGTATTCCACTGTCTTCCAATTCCATTGTACCTAGATAAGCCAGTGTCTGGGATTCTATTCTAAGGGTAGAAAATCAATACATTTTAAAACGCTACTATATATACATTTGAAAAACTGGAAGGAACTAAAATTAAATGTCCAACCGTAGGAGAATGATTAAGTAAATAATGATCCATTGACTTTGTGAAATGTTATACAGCCATAAACAACAAGAAAGACCACGTCACAACATGCAAAATGCCCACGATAGTACATTGATGATAAGCGTGTTAGAAAGTTGTAGTCATTGACCACAAGTATGTTCAAATGGATGTAGTTGAAGAAAGACTGAAAATAAAAATGCCAAAAAATGGCAGGTGTATTAGAGTAGTAGAATTATGAATGTTCTTCATTGTTACTTATATAGTTTTAAAAACTGTTATTTTACAGATAGAAAAACTTCAGAAAAATAACCTAAGTGCATTCATTTATTTATGCCTGAAAAACTACCAAGAAATTTTAAAGTGAGATGCATTAATACCATGTTGACATAGTTAAAAATACTACATAGATTATCTCCAGTTTCTGAATCCAGGGTGAGAAATTGGGTCAGAGATAAAATGACATGTTTTTAAAAAGCAGGGGTAATAGAGCATCATGTTTGGGCAGTAAATGTATGCACACATACATCACCATGACTTCCAAAGGTGAGTAGGGGTACAAAGCTTTGCAACGTGAAAAACTCCTGAAGAGTAGAAAGCTCTTAAGATGTGCGCTGGCCAGCCTGGAGGGCTGGGGTAGCAGCCGACCACGCCTTTGGTTGTTACTGGGGGTCACCACGGGAGTGTCGCCCAGAGACGCCAGGGCCTGTGTGTGGGAGGGAAATGGTCCTTTCCATTTCTGTCGTTTTGGGGTCTATTCCAGTGCTTGACATGGTCTTCAGAATCTACCAGGGCCTGATTTCAAGCTCGGATTCTTGGGTTTCCACCAGGATTTCCTTTCAGACCTCTGGGGAGGGGTCTGGGAATCGGTGTCTACTTGGTCATGGCGTGAGGACAAGTCTGTCCCCGGCTGGAAGGCCTCCAGAACGTTTGTGAGGTGAGCAAACTGTCCAGAATAGAGAAGCGCTCAGCTTTAAATACTTACACAGCTAGCATTTTCCTGGTGATTCCTGTGTCTGCTGGCCTCTGGCCCCCGAGCCTCCCCCTCCTGTGGACCACTCCCCCCCCCCCCCCCCCCCAGCACACCTGCTTTCCCCCTGGGCTCCCCCAGGAGCCGGGATTTCCATTGCACAGCCGGCTTCCCCAGGGGCTCCAGCCTCTGCGCAGAAGTGGTTTGTGCTGGTTAATGCTCGTCCTGGGAGAAGGAGGGGATTATCACAGGGGGGAGCTATCTAAAATTAAGAGTTTGAGGGCTCGGAATCGCTGGGAAAATGGCTGCCTTTGTGCAGAACACTGAGCCTGTTTTGCTGAGCACAGTGGTTGTCAAACGCCCGGGGAGAGAAGAACATCTTGGAAGCTGGAGCAGAGGGAATGAAACAAACGTTTAATTGTTTCCGCCTTTGAAAGCACCCCTCGGAGCCAGCTGCGTGTTCTGTGGCCAGATCTTGGAGATGGTGCTCAGAGACCCTGTGTGTCTGTCCCCTCATCTGTGAAATGGGCGTAGCAGCGGTGCCTCCCTGTGGATCGGAGGAAATGCTGAGACAAAGGGCTCAGCAGGGAGCTGTTACTCTCCTGACTAGAGCGAGCTCCTGGCATTCCTGCAGGTGAGGCCAGGGGAGGGCACTTCCGTCACTGCCCACTCTGCCGCCAGCGAAGATGCCGGGGTCAGGCCCCCTGTCCACAGCCGGGCGGTGGGACCTGCGGAGGCCCTGGTTCCTCTTGTCCCAGAGCCCCCTGCTAGTGGTGGCTGACCCTGTGGCTGCAGGATCCAGCTACAGGACAGAAGAGTGTGCCCCGAGGCTGCTGACCCTGGTGCCTGGAGGAGACCTGGGGAGGGTAACCCTGGCCTTGGAACCACTGTCCCATCAACTGGGCACGGGGAGTGGATGTGGGCCGTTCACAGAGAAGTGTTAATAGATGAACACGTGTGTCTCCAGGAACAAGAGCTGCGATTCGTGCTTTGACCTCAAACTATACTTGACCCAGTGAGGAAGTGGAGTGGAGATTTGATTCTGGGAGAAGAAGACACAATCTTAATGCCAGAATCCACATTTACTACGTGAAATTTTAAAAATCAATATAGAGTTTAATTTCTCCTTTTGTTATCCCCGCTCCTTTGCTTGGTGGGACTTTTCTATGAAAAGCGGATGGAAAGACATGTTCTAGCAGCAGCGTGTCTGAGACACTTAGCATGATGAAGGGTCTAACTGGGAGGCATGTGTGTGGTCCTTCCAGGTGAACACAGAGGCCGCTCTGCTCTTAGATGCAGACAAAACAAGTACCAGGTTTATACCCGACAACATTAGTTGGCCATGCTGTCATACCGCGTGTCACTTTTCTGAGTAAAAGTAATGCTTTGTAGACACTGCTTTGGTTGCGAGTGGAAGTGGGTCCTTGCAGTGTCAGGAGAAAAGCATTTTCGGGGACCCACTTGGGAGAATGAGGTGTAGTGGTGGGATTTATTTGGATGGAAATAGAAGCTTGTCCCAGGCTCCTGGGGTCTCATCTCCATCTGTCCCGGCCTTGTCTTCATGAGGCCCAGAAAAAGGGCCAGTGTCCAGACGTTTTGCACCATTGGTTCGTTCCAGTCCAGTCTTTGTCACCGTCTGGCTAGTTTAGTCTCTATTCCTGGCCGCGCTCCGGCTGGCTGTGCCCAGGCCCACGCCTGGGGTCTGCGTAGCTGCTAGGCCCGCGTGGCTGTTTGGAGAGAGAATCCTAGCGAAGTGGGGGCTATGGTGTGAGTGAGAGTGAGAGCTTTGTTTAGCCTGGTTATGTTTTCCTGGCTTGGAAAGGACCAGGCTTCAAACTAACCAATCAGTTTCCTAAGCTTTTGTGGGCTGGTGCTGGATCCTCCCCCTAACCAATCCACTTCCTAGGCCTGGGGTTCTGTGTCCCTTATCCAATCTGATCCTTTTCCCAGGCTAGACTGACAGGCCTCTGTGCTCGTGCCTCACTGCCGAAGCACCTCTCTGGGTGCCATCTTGGCTTCTATTGGGCGTGCGCCCAGCAGAGGACTGTCCCCTTTGTTGTTCTGTCCCTCCCCCCAGTAATCTGCGGGGAGTGGACTGGTGGTCCCTGGGGAGTGTGAAGCTGTAGCTTCCTAGTGAAGCAGCCCCAGCTTACTCGGCTTCTCGGTGTCTGATCCCCTTTGCTTCCTTTCTCTATTAATATGGAGCTACCTACACCAACACTTGGAAAAGCAACGGCAGCGAGGTGATGGGTGCTTGTGAAATCTATGGCCCATTTTAAGAGCTGTATTCACTTTTGATTTTTGAATATATTCCTATGAATCTATAAATGTAGAACCCCCCCCCCCCAAGTTAACTATAAGGTATATATGTGTTTTAAATTTATCCTTATTAGGCAGACATGGGCAAAGTGGATTACAATAAAGATAAAATTACAAACAATTACTTGAATTTTTCTCTATTTCAGGCCTCTGTGGAACCACAGTGTAGCTCTGGATCTCATAGCTATGGTGTTTATTTACATTTAGGAAGTTGTAACACTGTCTTTTGGCTCTGGGATCTTTGTCATTTATTTACGTTGCTGGAGCCAACAAGTAAGAACGGCTTTCCCTGCTCTTTTTGTTAATATAGTAGGAGTTTCATCATATTGTTGTATGAATAATGTTAACTTTCTTTTGACATAGGCAACATAATGAGCAGTCTCCTTTGTGTTTTGGTGCTGTGGGTTTATCCTCGTAGACATGAATTAAATGCCCTTTGCTGTTCAGTTATATGTCTATTTAAATCAATTTGACTTTAACACAGAGCTACAAGGTAATTAAAACAGTGCAGTGGCACATCCTGGATTGACGAGAAGTCCTGATTTAGGAGCACAACATTGGAGGAGACCTTTGCATTAAGCATGTGCTCAGGAGTCTGTGACATATTAAGCCTTCAGTCACCACTACCTGGAAGCAATCATGATTAAAAAAAGTTGGACAATTATAGAGTTTTGTATTATGTATTATTTGATAGCATGTATGTAAGTTATGGGAACACCCATAAACTCATCATCTAATCTAAACTAGAACTTCACCAGTACAGCTATGCGTCTCTTACAACAACCTCACAATCTCATACTCTTACCTTTCCCCAACGTGAACCACACTACCAATTTTATTTTATTTCTTCTGAAAGGAAGGTAGACTCAGATGTGAGACCTCTGTTTTCACGTTTTATTCTCCTTACTTCTGATCATTTTGCTGGAAGTGACTTTCCATGGAGTGGATGATCTACACTTTGATCAGACTGCTTTTTACTAGCCTTGTGCACACGAGATAGTCAGAGAGCGGTGCCCTAGCCGTCTCTGGGGAGGGACGCTGTCTGTTCAGATTGTCCCTGGGCACTCAGGTCTGCTGCTGTAACTCCCAGTAACAGGATCATTCGAAAGTTTAGCTTTGTATCCTTAACACTTAGACTAGCACCTGGGACTTAGTAAGTGCTTAACAAGTGTTCATTATAATTAATCATTTAATAAACGCTCATAGAAAAATATTTAGGTGGAAAACCATTTCAGGATCATATTTCCTTTAAGATCAGTATGAGCATGTGAAGTCAAATATATATACTAGAGGCCCGGTGCACGAAATTTGTGCATGGGAGGGGGGGTTATCCCTCAGCCCGGCCTGCACCATCTCCAATCTGAGACCCCTTGAGGGATGTCCGACTGTCAGTTTAGGCAGTCGGACATCCCTCTTGCAATCCAGGACGACTGGCTCCTAACCACTCATCTGCCTGCCTGTCTTCCTAATGCCCCCAACTGCCCTCCCCTGCCGGCCTGGTCACCCCTAATCCCCTGCCAGCCTGATCTCGACCTTAACTGCTCTCCCCTGCCACCCTGATTGCCCCTAACTGCCTCTGCCTTGGCCCCCACCACCATGGCTTTGTCCAGAAGGAAGTTGGACATCCGAAAGATGGCCAGTCGACCCGGTCTAATTAGCATATTACTCTTTTATTAGTATAGATAGAGATAGATAGATAGATAGATAGATAGATAGATAGATAGATTCAGGTAATGTGTTTGTTTTTTTTAGCCATGAAGTGCGTTGGTCTATGACCCACAGCACCAAGGGGTGGTCTGTGGGGAGACATATGTGAGCCAACTGCACAGAGTCGGAGGCCTCTCCTGTTTTCCGGCTGTAACCCGCCTTCAGAAGGCCGGCACGCACCCTGGAGCCAGCCTCCTGATTTCAGGTCCCGGCGCAGCCACCAATAGCTTAATCTTTCTGTGCCCCAGTTTGCTATTATGGGAAATGGCAATATACTGCCTTCTTCATAAGGGTGTTTGGAGGATTCAGTGAGTACAGACAGGTGAAGCTCTTAGAACCGCAATTGGCACATCCTGAGTTCGGTGTAAGAGTGTATCACGTTAGGAGTCTAAAGACTTGTTCCACCAGGTTCATAGTTTTAGTTGGCTGTCACCCCTCTTGGGTAAATGGGTTCCTCACACCCAACAGGGGAGTGGAGGGCTGCCTCTCAGGACTCTGGGAACGCCTTCCTGCCAGGACTTCATATAGAATTTGATCCCCCCGCCCAGCCCCCCGCCTTTTCTCAGTTTTCCTCAAAGCCTTTCGCACAGGAGTTTACAGCGACTTTTAGCACTGCTTTTGCCTCAGGCTTCTGAGCTCACAGGCAGTTGGTTGGATTTCCCTCTTGAACGTGTAAACAGACGTGGCAAGATGTTTACCCTTGAACCTGAGCATGTTGTAATGGGGGCAAATATGTCAAAGAGAGCAGTCACTCAACCCCAGATATGGAGTAGGATTGCATTTGAATGTCCCTGAAGCTCTTCGTTATGTTGATGTCTTTCATCACAGTTTTATTTTGATGGTGCCATTCAAGTTGCTTGTGATTGATCACATTGTTTAGAAATAAGAGTGGTGGGAAGAATGCTGTTTGTACGTTCTGCACAGGGTTTGTGTGGCTTGTACACATGGAGACCACCTTGCCTCGGTGTCCTCCCGCCTTTTAATGTCACAGCGCAGACACTGGTTGTTGCAATACAGTGGTGTGCCACATAATGTTCTGGTCAACAATACACCCCATACCTGACGGTGGCCCCATAAGATCACAACGGAACTGAAAAACTCTCCGGCCTAGTGACATGCAGCTGTTCTAACGTCGTAGCAAATGCGCATTACTTACGTGTTTGTGGTGATGCTGGTGGACAGCGTTTATAAAGTCTCCAGTGTGTACAGCATGTCCTGGGCTGTCACACTCAGTCCCCTCACTCACTGACTCACCCAGAGCAACTTCCAGTCCCACAGGTTCCATTCATGGTAAGCGCCTTGTACGGGTACACCATTTAAAATCTTTATACTGCATTTTTACTGTACCTTTTCTACATTCAGATACACAAATCCTTTTCATTGTGTTACATCTGCCTGCAGTATTCAGCACAGTAACATGCTGTACAGGTTCCTAGCTATGCCGTACAGCCTAGGTGTGTAGCAGGCTGGATCATTTAGGTGTGGGTGAGTGCATGCTGTGATGTTTGCATAGGGACAAAATCACCTAATGATGCATTTCTCAGAACGTATTCCTGTCATAAGTGATGCATGGCTGTAATTCCACCATAATAATTGAACTCGTCCAGCGAATCTGGGTTCATTGCCCATTTATCGCCCCGTGAGGGCAAGGACCTTATCTTACTCATCACTTCAGTGCCAGCCCTTAGAACTGCGCCTGGCACATGGTAGGGGCTCAGTCAGTCCTAACTGACTGAATGTATAAATGCGTTGGCCATGAGGCATCTTCCTGCAGGGGGTTGCCTGCTCCTTCTGTAATGATCATGTGTGTTTGTCACACAGGCTGCTTGCTGGGGAGGATAGCTTGGAGACGTGTCATGGAAACTGCTTTCCATCATGGCTCTTACCTCTCCACCACATTATAACCAGTGTCCCCGAATCAGGTAGGAGTGTAGGGGTGCACAGAGAAGACGAGTTCAGAATGAATCTCTGTGAGTTGATTAAGCTAAGCGAACTTTTCATAACTTGACCAATTCCTGGCACATAACATCCCCATCGATACTACTTCACAAAGACAACGCTCACGAGAAAGTGACTCCATGCTCTGATCTTCTTCAAATTCTAGGAGTTGGGTTTTTCTAGGAAATTATGCTAAATTATAAACCTGGACTCTGATAGTAGCCAATTGGAAATGCTTGGTTCGAATGCCTGAGTAGAGTGAGAGCAAATGTGTAGAACATTCTAGTGTCTGTATTTCATTTACTGCTTCTCCCTTAAAAAATGATCTAGGTGAAGGTCAAGCCAGTCAACACCCTCTTCGCAGCCCGTGGGCTCCCAGCCTAATTGGCCCGAATCGTTGCTCTTGGTGTGAACAGTCCTCTCTGCTCTCAGGTCAGGATTTGATGACATCTAATGATCCCCAGAGCGCACCCAGTGATGAGGCCGGGTGAGGGCAGGCCTGAGCCGGCTGCCATCGAGCGCTGGCTGCGTGTATAATCACGGTTCCCTCTCTGGGCAGCTTGTCCAATCTGAGTCTCTTGCAGGACTCGCCAGACTGTAGGGAAATAAGTGTGGTTGCACAGAGGCAAGAAACCCTGCCCCCCAGCCCTGCTTTAATCAACTCATCTTCAGAAATAGTGCCTTTCTCTCCGCTGACGCTCTGCAAACAGCTCCGTGTGAGGTTATGCTAACAAAGCAGCACGTCTCACAGTGTCTGACCCGGAGCCTCGGGCAGTGCGGCTTTTGTTGTGAAACTACCCTTAACATTGGATGAAACATACTCTTCAAGCTTATTTTGTCTTAACTGCTGACTCACTTTCCTGTATATAAAATCAGAGTAGGAAGAAGTCAGAGTGGACGTGGGCTCCCAGTACTGATGGTGGCCTTGATTGAGATGTAAACCATCTCATGGACATTCCAGCTAATTCCTGGAATCCTTTCCACTGTAAGGGCGATCGTTAGGTTTCTGACAAGATGATATCCAAGAAGTGGTTCAGGCGGTGCGACAGTGGGTAGAGCCCTTTGCATCCCGTTCTCCCCTGTGTGTGTGTGTGTGTGTGTGTGTGTGTGTGTGTGTGTGTGAGGAGGCCAGGCTTCTTTATTTGGGGGACTGTAAGATGCATGACTTACTGCTCTTTATTTCTATTTGTAACCTGCTAAAATCTTTCCATGTGCTGAAACATACCAAGGCATCCAAGGACTTTGGGGCTACAAACCCAAGTGAATAAAACGGGGGCCAGAAACCTCTTGGGACATTCCTTACTATGTTATAATTAGGGATATTGAAGCTGATAGAAATGGGAGGATTTGCTTCCTTTGAAAATGATATAGATATTGGAATCATAGACTCTCAGGCCTAGAAATGAACTTGAGGCCCTTCCGCCTTCTGGAGGTCTGGGCCTGGGGGACCTCCCCCGCTCCCCCCAGCGTGCATGGGATGTTGCAGCAGAACCAGGGCCTCTGCTTCCGGTGGGAGGGCTGCCCGTGCACGGCGCCCAGACCCACCCTGGGAGGCAGTTTTGTCTGGAGAAGGTTCCAGGAGGGAGTGTCGGAGCGAGAGCTTGGGGGTGTCATTTTCCTTCTCCTGCGGCCTTCCCGGGCTGAGCCTCAGCCGAAGTGTCGTGTCTGCAGCCCCGCTGTCCCTGCGGGGGGTTTGTAGTTGTTTCATGCCCGCCACTGAGTGCAGCTGCTGCCTTGGGACCCTGTGCCGCCCGGAAGACCTGCTCCCACCTGACGCAGGCTCCGGGACTGGATGTTAACTTCTGTGACAGTTACAATGTAAAAATCACACCTGTAGCTCCCGTCTCTGCTGTTTCCCTTCACTTTGGCACCTGGGAAACGAGGTGGCTGTGTGTGTGCCAGTCGGTGGTCCTGCTGGCGCTGTCGGTCAGCCAGGGCCGGTCTCGGTGTGCCGGCTCCGCTCCAGGCGTGCTCCTGGTGACTGTGGGACAACGCCATGCGCAGCGAGAGAGAGCAGACAGGGCTCTTCACTGAAGGCTTGTTTGTCAGAGTGAAAAGCCCCAACAACCCGGATGCTTGTCCAGCGTTGAAATTGCAGGCTCCAGAGCCACCCAGGTCGTGATTCTTCTTGGCTCCGTCCACCTCTGACGCGTCCGCGCCTGGAGCCACACAGTTGTTCCGCTCTGTCCCAGCACAGTGCCTGCCCCGCAGTCCTCCGGAAATGTCCCCTGAGCCACCCTGCTTGGGCCAGGCCCTTCGGTGCGGTCACTGAGTGTAGCCCGCTGCCTCGGGACTGTGTTTAAGCGGCCGGCATGCCTGTGGCGCCTGCCCTCCCTCCCTTCCCATCCATCATCCACATCCACCTCCCTGGGACCTCGCCTGCTCCATCACCCATGACGGTGCCCACTCCCCTAAAGTCTTGTACACTCTTTGTCTGAACCTACGTTGCTCAGTGTGCAAAGATGGATGGGGTGAGGCAGAAACTAGGCACGTGCGGGGTCCATAGATCCAGGAGCTGTTAAAGGGGGACGGGGGGGGGGCGGGGGGGGGGAGAGGCAGGGCATCCCCTGAGGCTGTGTCCTGAAGGTATGAGCGGCAGCCAGTTGTGGTCACGGTCATGTGAGGGTGCCCACACTGAACTTCATCCTGAACCCGGGCACTTCTTATTGCCTCCTCAGCGGGGACCCCCATTTGCCACCTCTTCCCACACTGCCACATTCAGGGCTGGGTGCCCACCCTGGGGGAGGGCGTGCAAATGAAAGGAGGAGAGGTAAGTGAAGCCGGGCCAGGCACACAGGAGGTCCCTCCTCAGGGACGGTGAGGGTCTGTCTACCTCTTGGTGAGGAGGGAGCCCACACTTGCAGCTCTTCCGTGTGCTTAGTCAAGGGCAGGAGGCACATTTATTTCCTGCTCCCCAGGGCACCTGGCACACTGCTCTGCATGTAGCGGGTGCTCACGAACTATCCGTGGCATGATTGATTGGACTAGGTTACTGTCCCTGGAAATGGAAAGAAAGGAGATAAATTCATCAAAAGGCTTTGTAAATGGGAAAACTGTAGGATTTGATGAATACATTTTTAATGAGATCATATAGCTTTTCCCTCTTACTTTTTAAATCAATCTCTGTAAATGAGCTGAATGTGAATTTCTACATTAAAATTTAATTTGTTGAACTCAGAAACCAAAGGCTCAAACCATCCATTTTGGTGGGGAGTCCCCAAGCCGTGGGCCCCTTCAGCTGGCTCACGTCTGGCTTCGGTGACAGGTGGCCTCGGCTGTCACCCATCAGCAGCGCTGGCTCCATGAACCGGCAGATAATAGGAAATTGGAGAGTAATCATGGGGTCTGCACATGGCAGGCAGCTCAGTCATAATCCGGAGGATTAATTATTTTGATTATCCAATTATCTCTGGTGCGGATTTGCCACTTTCAGAATCGCACAGAGCTCTCCCTGCAGACCGACCGGCCCCTCATCACATCCGCCCTGAGCGTCACCTCGTCTGTCCCACGCAGCAGCCCCCCAGGGACGCCATTACTGTCCCCACTTCCCTGGGGAAGAAAACCAGCCCCCCCCGCTCCCTCTACCTTGTCTAACCCACCAGCCCTCCTTCCTAAGTACAGGTCTCCCCTCCCTGCATCAGGCGGGGGCCTTTCCATAGTCCAGCCCCACCTGTCCCCTCCCGCGGGGAACTAGCACCGGGTCCCACCTGGACTGCCTGTGCGCCCCGTCCGCCTCCCCTGCCCACGCTCAGTCCACCACACTGCCCCCCTTTCGTTCCCGAAACCTGGGTGCTGCTTCCCCCGTTCCTTTCCCTTCCCCGCCAGCCGTCCGTCACTTCCTGGGGAGGCACAGCGAGTTCTAGAATTGGGGAGAGGCTTCGGGCAATTCTGCTCTTGTGGGCGGGGCAGCGGACCCAGAAAAGGAAGCCCTGTTCTTTACCTGGTTAATTCCTTTTCCGAGGACCCCAGGGTCCATCCTGAGTGAGGCCCTGCTCTGGGGGCTGGACCATCCCAGGCAACCAAGCCAAGTCCCCGCTCTCGTGCAGCTTGCGGTCTGGGACCCTGGGGAGAAGGTCAGGACGGACAGGCAGGCCGGAGAGCGGGAGAGAGCATGAAGCCGGTGAGGCGCTTGCGAATGGGGTCGGGTCAGGAGGGGGAAGCCTGCAAGGGGGTCCTGTGTGCAATGAGGGGAGCTCTGGGAAGACATGGGGGTGCAGTGTGGGAACAAAGGCCTGGCATATTCTCAGAGCAGCGGGCAGGCGGCGGAGGGAAGCGGGAGGGGCGGGGTGTGTGGGAGAGGACATCAGGACGCTGTGGCGGGATACCGCCCGGAGGGGCAGGTACAGTTCGGGATTTTATTCCGAGTGGGATGGGAAGCCGCTGGAAGGTTATAAGCAGAGGAGCCACGTAGCAGGATTTAAAGGTTCTCCTGGCACCTGAAAGGGCAGGAGTGGGTTGACCTACACAGGGGCTATTGCAAAGGCCCAGGCAAAGGGGGTGGCGCTCGGACAAGGCGGTGTTCTGAGGCTCAGAGGGGTCGGACGGACGTGAGACGTGGTGTGAGGTCGAGCCTAAGGCCTTGCTGAGGCACTGGATGCGGGCGTGAGAGGAGTCAGGAAGGAGAGGAAGCCAGGCGGCGGAGCTTGGACCAGGCACTCACTCTTCCTTCACTGTGATCTTCCGCCTGTGACATGTGCCTTCTCAGAGGAGGTGCTCAGCCCTGTGCCTGGAGCCCCTGGTCTGGGTCCCGCCCTGGCTGCACACGCTGATGGAAACATTCCTCCTGGGCTGGCGGGCAGCACACGGCCCGTGTCCCGCCTCGGCTGGAGGGCAGCACACGGCCCGTGTCCCCGCCTCGGCTGGAGGGCAGCACACGGCCCGTGTCCCCGCCTCGGGCTGGCGAGCCTTTGGAAGTGGTCCTTGTCCTGGGCACCGTCTCTGCGCTCAGCGGCTCCCTGGGGCGTGCTTAGTCCTCAGCCCTAATCGTCGGCCCACTGAACATACTGAGGTGCCCCAGCGTTAACTCCCGAGAGGAGTGGGATCAAGGAGTGCGTTTGTACGCGGTTTGGGGTGCTTTGTTTATAAAGAAGTGTGGTTCCCCGAGGAGCCTGGGGGTCCTGGCTGGGCACTGACCCTTGAGCCGCCTTGGACATGTCCTCAGTTGCTTCAGCTCTGAAATGAGTGGGTTGGACTTGATTAACTTTAAGAACCTTAAAACTCCTAAATTTTTGAGAGGCCAAGGCCACAGTCCACAAGGTCACCCTCCTGCTATTTCACTGCCAAGTGCTGGGCACTGCTCGCTGTTTGACACGAGATGGGAGGCCACCTGTCCTTGGGTGCTTGTCCTTCCCGACCTCTCCTAAGCCCTCTGACCCTCCTCGGCCCCCTCTCCCTGGGGCTCTGCAGTCGGATGGCAGTGACGACAGTAATCTGGTCCATCCCCTCGTCTGAACCTCAGTCCGTAGGGGTGCGCCAGGCACTTGCTACTATTTCCATGAGAAAGAGGGTGACCTGAGGTCCAGAGAGGACACCAGGCATCCAGGACTGGACTCCCAGGCTCCGCCGTTCTTCCCAAATCCGGGAGAGAGGCCCCCAACGCGGGCAGATTCTTATGCAGAGGGACATGCTGGCTCTCCCCCTAGAGCGCGGCCCTGGGAGAACCCCCATTCTCGGGAAACCCTTGGTGGCAACGCAGTTCACTTCGTTTCATGAAGGCAGTTTAAAGGGAAATAACTTTTTAAATATCTAACACATTCAAAGAGAGAAAATGTTAAATTGCATTTTGTAGGCTCTGAAGTCTCAAATCCATTTCATTTCCTGAATGTAGATCTCCAATCCGTCTCATACCCTGAACACAGCCTGCGTTTGAATAACACCGGGGCGGCGAAACCAATAGGCGAGTGGTGAAATGCTCCCCACAGCCGGAGCGCTGCCTCTTGTCTTCCTGGCCGCAGAGAAGCAGCATCTTCCTGCCTCACGTTCCCAGAAATGGCTAACTTCCCTCGGTATCGCAGCTTCTCCGTTCGGCTGTGTGAGGCTGGTGAACGGGGCAGGGCGTCCTGGAGTGCTTCGTTGGGGTCGTTTTTCTTTCCTTTCAAAGTGGATGTAGGAGAAGTGCACCCCAAGGAGACTGAGAGTTTTCCAGACACCGTCCTACCCCCTCCCGCCCTGTCCAAGCTCCCATTTGTAGATTTCTTGCCAAGCACCAGGAAATTCAGGCGTCTGTATTTTGGAGCATTTAAGGAAGCACTCATTTTGTTGTGCTGTGTAACCCTGGGCTTTTTAAAGGTGGCCTAAAATTGGGACAGAATCTGCGCCTTCTTCACTTCCTGTGTCATTCCTCTGACCACCGTCGTGGTGGCCGTGGTGGCCGTGGTGGCCGTGCAGGAGGTGCTGGGGACATGGGGTCTGTCAGGAGGGGAGGCAGGAACGGATGGCGTCAATGAAGGCGTGGAAGGAGGGCAGGGCAAACATTTGGGGAGGATGTGGAGGAGTCCGGGTGAGTGGCTGCACCTTCATTCTGGGGCGGACGGGGAGCGGGCAGGGGTGTAAGGAAGGACAGGGAGGGCGTCTGTGGCTCACCAGGCAGCGGGAGCTCTCGGAGGATCCGGAGCAGGGAATGGCTACCAACGTGGGTGTTAGTGAGAGAAATGTGGTGCCCACGCCCCATGCCACCCAGGCCGTGAGTTTGCTGCCAGAACCAGGCCTGAGGAAGAGGCAGGGGGGCTGGTACCCCAGAGTGGAGGGCTCAGCTGAGTCAGCTTTAAGAGAATCAGGACTGTGTTGAGGAGAGACAAGACAGCGGAGGGGAAGTGATGACAAATGTTGGATACGGAGGACAAGGAGGGAATGAGACAGGAAGGTGGGCCGCAAGCCTCCCATGGGGGTGAGGAGGCAGGTAGGGCCGAGGGTGCAGCTCAGGCTGCAGACATCAGCAGAGAGCTCACGACCCGGTGGACCTCCTAGGACGGGGACCACATCTGTGTCACCCCTGGACCGAGGGTCCCACTTCCGCGCTTGCCCACGATGGTGCTCAGCACGTGTTGCCTTCCGCTCTCTTCTGACGTGATGTTTGGTGTGGCTGCAGGAGATGGCACAGGCACACGGAGGCTCCGGGGCTCCTGGGGGCTGGACAGGGAGCACCGCCCAGGGGGCTGCCCTCCTTATGTCGGGTCCTAGTCCATTCAGGCTGCTGGGCAAAAATACCGTAGCTGGGTAGCTTACAAACAACAACAATGTGTTTCTCACAGTGCTGGAGGCGGGGGAGTTCACGATCAGGCACCAGCCGGGTCACATTCTGGAGAGAACCCATTTCCCGGCTCACAGAGCCACCTCACTGGGTCCTCACGTGGTGGAAGGGCCCAGGGACTCTCTGGAGCCTCTCTCATGAGGGCTCCACCCTCAGGGCCTACACGCCTCCTAAAGGCGCCAGCTGTTGCTTGTAAGCTGTCTAGTCGGTGGTATTCGATGCAGCAGGTAGAACGGACTAAGACCCAGGAGAAGACGCCCATGTGGCTGGAGTGATGCATCCACGCGCCAGGCAACCCCAAGGACTGCGGGCGAACACCAGAAGCCAGGAGAGGAGGGGAGGGTTCTCCCCGGGCCTCCAGAGAGAGAGCGTGGCACGCCAGCACCTGAGTTTCAGACACCGCGCCTCCAGAGCTGTCTTGTCTGTTGTTTTAAGGCACCCGTTTGTGGTCCTTTGTTATGGCAACGCTAGGAAACACACACACGCCAACTTGCATAAGCCTTCAGAGGCTTCCTCTGACACAGGTCACAGAAACCAGGCTCGGAATTTCCTTCACCACTTCCTCCTGATCTCTTCCTATCTGCCTTCCTTGTGAACGCAGCAACATCAGACATTGAGTGGGCGTAGAGGCGGGGCGGTGGAGCAGAGCAGAGGCCGGGAGGTTCTGCCCGCTGGGAGTAGGATGGATTAGAGAGAAGAGTTGTCGGACCTGTCGCCAGAATGGGGGCCTTGGAGGGTGGAGGAGGGTGAGAGGAAGCCAGGAGCCCGCCCAGAGTAGAGGTGGATAAGGAAGGAGACTGAGGGCGGAACTTGATGGCTCTCTGATTTGGAAAGTTGTTCCTTGCTTTGGAGAGTGACTATGACTATAATGAGAAAGTGGGGAGGCATTTAGGAACAATTGTGGATCCCACTGCTAACAGGGAATTGGAAAAGGTGTAGTTTTTAGGGCTTTCTGGAACTTCAGTAGTTAGGAGAACTTGAAAGGTATAGATGGGCACAGTTGGTAGGATGTTGGCACTCATGGATTAGGATTAAGAGTTTATACTGTCCTGTGAGTAGTCCCCAAAGGTCATAGTCTCTACTAAGTGGCAGAGGATCTGAAGACACTATCCCATTGGGGTGTGGTCAGGATTACGTGTGTAATGTGCCGATCACTATGTGAATCCCGTGAGGAAGGAGTTCTGAGGGGTAGGTTCCAGGGAGCCCACGGCAGCCAGAACCTCCGTCACATTTACACGAGGTTTTGAGTCTGCGGGTTTGACAACCTGAGATTGGTGAAGGAGACACAGTGTCTGTGAGCATGTATTGTTCATGAGTTATGGGATCAGAGTTAGCACACTCAGAACCAGAATCCCCTTTTCCAAGGCTCTCTGTGCCACCCCAGCCAGCCAGCATTTGAAAGTCATTACCACAGCAGACACACTTTCCTCTGGCCTGTAACCTAATCAGAGGCCAGGCCGATCGACCCGTGGTGTGTGTTGAAGACAATAAGGGCAATAAAGACGGCCAAGCTTCCGTAGATCCCTTAACTCAGGGGAAAAGTCTTTTCTTCATCTGTATCCTGGACTAATAATATTTGTCTGGTCCCCTGAACTGGTTATCTGAAAACAGTCAAATGCACTGTGAATGGCGACATATTATTAGCAACAACGAGTCCGGGGAAGAGAGACTGGTATAGAGTTGGGGAGGAGGCGACTGCATTCAGTGTCTCTCGTGGGTGTGGATTTGACAGAGACATTTGTGACTGAGGAGGGTGCCCAGGAAGAATGAACACGAGCAGAGGTGGGAGGGTGTGCATTAGGGGGCATATTGTTCAGCTTGATCAGTTGGACTAGGATGGGGAGTTACTGTACATCTTCCAGCCAGTATTTGGGGTCCACACCAAATCAGTGACTCAAGGGGTTTGGTGCAGAATAATACCGTTATAGACAGCACCATTGCCCAGGTTAGTCTTCTCTTATGGAAGGTCTTTGAGGCACATTGTCCCTGAAATCCCTTAGCAAACGGCTGTCCCATTGAATGGGGAGAAAGAGAATCTTACTGAAACAGATGCTAGGGCTTTATTCATTCCCCCTCTTGTCTTACTTTATTCCATTTGCATGTGTAAAAGTTAAAATAAAAATAAGAAGTTCAGATAAAGGTGGCAGTGTATCCAAAGAGCAGTGCCAAAACATCCGTTAATTTAAATTGAGGCTTTATTATTGAATTAAAGCTACCTATGCTTTTATCTGTGTTGACTTTGCACTGACTTCCGTGGCTGCAATGCAGGCATAACTGAGCAGAGTACGACCCCCCTATGGTTAATTAACATAATTTGATTCATATGGGTTCTTAATAGCTTTGGTAAAATGGAACTGTGTTTGACACTGTTTTTATTTGTGGTTAGATGATGTATTCATTTCTGAAAACTTACCGATGAAAAAACATGCAGAAAATGCTGACCACCTGCCCGGTTTTAATGCCATTAGCCCCGTGCAGCTCCCTTAAAGCTCTCCCAGCTACATTCCCACCGGGCTCAGGGCACACTGTGGCCGTGGGCACTGCCGTGGCAGCCCTTTGCTGCAGAGAAACGTTCGGTCTGAACCCCTCCGTCCAGACCACCCTCACCGAGAGGGTTTAGGGGCTGACATTGCCAAGGACGCCTGTGAAGGCCGGCTCGCGGGAGGAGGGGCGCGGGAAAGCCGTGTCGTCCGAGGCGCTGGTTTCTGCTGCGGGGATCACCCTGAGCATACAAGCGGCCAGCTGCTTATCATCATGGTGTACTCTGTTTTTTATAAGAAGTTGGGATGTGTTTGGATTTTGCAACTCTTAGGTCTGCAATAGCATCATCCATTTAAAGTTCAACAAATACTTAGTGAGGACGGGGCCTTGTTCTCAGGACCATGTTCTAGCAATGAACAAGACAAAGTCCTTGCCCTCCTGGCCTTACATTCTAGTAGGGGTAACAGACAATATGCAAATCCACAAAGAGCTGTGTAATGTAATATCACATAATAATTATGACCGTTAGAAGAAAATGAAAGAAGGTAAGGCAGTAGATCCGTGACCTGGCGAGATTAGGCTGTTTCAGGTGGAATTGTCAGGGAAGGCATCTTTGAAGAGGTGGCACTGAACAGGGATATGAAAGAGGGAGAGGGTGAGACTTTGGAGTATCTGGTGGAATGGAGTTCCCGGGAGAGGGAACAGCAGGTGCAAAGGCTCTGCAGTGGGATGAAACCGGCGTATTTGAGGAGCGAGAAGGTCAGCGTGGCCAGAGTGTACTGAACAAGGGGAGAGTCATAGGAGTGAGGCCAGGGAGAGAGCCAGAAGCCAGATCCGCAGGGTCCTTACAGACAACGGTCCAGGGATTAGGTTTTGTTCTAAGTATAATAGGAAGTCATTTTTTAAAAAATCACTCTATCAGTTGTATGGAGAGTGGGCTATTGGTGAGCATGAGAGGAAGCGGGAAATGCAGAAGCTATGGCAAGATTCCCGGTGAGAGACTGGGGTGGACTTGACTGGGGCCAGTAATGGGGACATAGGAAGTAATTGGGATGGGGAGTATTTTGACAGTTGATGTGACTTGCGGATGGATGGATGAGGGATGTGGGTATCAGGACAACAGCTCTGTTCTAAATCTCCAGTTGGGGGATCCCACGGACCTCGCCCGTAACCCCCACTGCCATTCCCACCCCATTGCCCCAGAGTGACTAGGGTCCATGGCATTGGAGTCCACGGCCACTTCATGAAGGTGGAGGAGGAGCGAAGCCTTAAATGGCTTTCATAATTTAACATAAAAGTGGAAACTTTAAATGTGATATGTTTTCAGTAAAGAATAGAATAAAGATTTTGCTTACTTTGTAGCACCTTTAAAAAAACATAAAACAAAACAACACAAAAACCTTTCCTTAGCAACCTTTCAAAACCACAGCAGATGTTCCTTAGAAAAACAAAGTAAATTGCCATTTTCAGCAAGAAGAGACCCATTATCGTGGGCTCATTACAAAGTTCATTATTTTGTGTATTGGAAAGACTGGGTTTAATGTAAGGTTTCTCCTCCTGGATCGGAATCCTAGACACAATCAGGACAGTTAATGGTGAAAAGGAGGCAAATAATGAAAAGTCCCATTTTCCTCTCCTCGGCCCTGGCATCTGAAATTTTAAATAATTTTCTTGTAGAAACAATACTCAGAGTTGGGTGGACTCGTTTTGGATTTCCTGTTTCCTTTCCTTTTGTTCTGCGATTATTCCTTCCTTCCTCCCAGGCTGTTTATCAGATTTTTCCCCTGCAAAAAATAATTCGACATACTTTATGGTATCTAAATGTTTCTAAGACAACTATGTTATTGCTTTAGGATACTTTTTTTTTCTTAATGAGCAAAATGGAAATAATGTGATTTTTGGGTGGGTGGGGGGGGGGGGGATCAACTATTTCTTGGTATTTTTTCTAAGTAATTACCCCAGGAATCCGTTCTACTCTACATCAGCTGTGTCTTTGGATAGGTTCTTGTTCTTTAGGATTAACGGACAGCCTGTGACTGGATACAGTTCACAGCTCTGAAGTTTAAGCTGATAGTAAAACTGTCAGCTCTTGTGTTGCACGAGGTTACAAAAGAGTGCATCCATGTTCAGAGCGCGCCGTCTCTAAAGCCAGTGTTGGTTTATTACGGAATGCACGGACGGGACCAGCACCAGTGAGGATTACGGGTTTCGTGTCTTACTGCTGTGTGGAGCGGATAGCTTTGCCTGTAGCAGGGTATCCATGGTTAGTTTTATGAATCTGAGTTGATAATAAGATCATCATTCTTCAGCAGACATAAATGCTGTTCAGATTTTCCTTTATTGATAAGAATGTAATTAATAATGTTTTGCTTCTTCCGAAGAGGAAGACTTTTCCAGACTCTTTAGGACATAGGACTTTAGGTCCTGGTCTGGAAGGGATCCTAAGGCTAAAACTTGGCTTTTGCCCACACCTGGCCGCCCTGGACCTGGTGCACTCATGTACTCAACATCAGTCATTGATGATCATCAACCACTTAGTATGTGTTGTTATGATCCACCCAACAGGCTTGCAATGTTGTTTTTGTAACAAAGAAAGCAAGTGAGGCTCAGCGATGGCTCTCTCCGGGTCCAGCGGAGCTACCAGCAGGACCAGTGCTCATACTGGGGGAAAGGAGGCTACCACGTAGAAGACAGGGTAGCACTTTCCTTTAGAACATGTCCATCCTGTAAGGGAAGACCAAGGAGGTGAAGATAACACCGTGTAAGCAAGAACCCTGACGAGATCTGAGCTGCCTGCTTCACATACATGCTGAGAGAAAGCTAGGAGAGCCATGAGCACCGGCCAGCCCATGGAGGAGATACCCGGACTGGAATTTAATTAGTAATTATTTTGAATGTTCCTTTTCGGGGGCGGGGGGTTTAAGAGCTTGCCTTTGGTAATAAAACTTGTGCTCAGCAATCCCAGATTTCTGAATATTATCCCTGCTGCCTTTCCCCCACCTCTCATCCTCTAACATAGTGACAGTGAGGGGAGCTGAAGTTCAGAGACAAAATTCCACCTTTTTCTGTTGGCCAGCTCTCTACAAGCATCAGGAATGCTGTTCATGGCTCACAGTTTTATGTTGTTTTTAAACCACATAACTTGTATCAGGATGCGTTTGGTTGAAGTAACAGAAAGCCAGGTTCAAATTGGCTCAAGCGATGCGGAAATTTCTTGGTTTTCCTAAGGTGGCGCCCCGAGATAGAGTGGTTCGGTGTTGGTTTGCTTGGCCGATTAGCAGGGTGATCCAGGACCAGGCTGTTCCTATGGGTCGGCTCTGCCTTCCGCAAGGACCACTTCCTTCTCTGACTGGTCTCCTGGTGGGCCTAGCACGCTGCCGCGTGAGGACCCACCCGCTTCCTCTTTCCCACCTGGTGTGTCCGATAGATCGGGCTTCCCACTGCTGCTTGCAAAAGAGAAGAAGGATTTTCCTAGAAGCCTCCAGTAGACAGACGCGGTTCACATCTCCATTCCTAAAGCAATTACTGGCAAGAGGGTGGGATTCCCTTAGACCGTGGATGCCTGCCTGTGCCTGCACGTGAGCTGGATCCAGCTCTCCAAGCCACAGGCTGCCTCTGAGGGGGTGGAATGAAATGGTCACAGAGCCAAGGGCATGTCCGTTACAGGAAAACTCCGAGCCTCTGCATTTCCTGAGGTGCCTTGTTCTCCATCCTCCCACGCAGGACTCGGGGCTGGCCAGTAGTTTGATATGCAGTGCTACAAAAGGAATTGCCTAAAGTTATTAGGGGCCAGGCCACAGACAATTTAAAAACATGGGAACATGCTCAGCCTCATTAGTAATCGAGGAAATGTAAATGGGGATTACAATGACACACTCTTTTACTTCCACTCAATTGGCAAAAATTAAGAAACCTGACAATACAAAGTGTTGGCGGCGATGTGTGTAGAGAAACAGATCACCTCAGGCACTGCTGGTGGGAGTATAATTTGGCCACTTTGGGGGGAAAGTTGGTGTTACCTTGTAAAACAGAAGATGCATATACCGTTTGATTTAACTAAAATGTATGTACTATATATGATATATATATACATTTATAAGATATATACTAGAAAAATTTGCAATTCCTTCAAAATCGTGTTTAGGAAGGCACAGATCAGAAGTAAAAAACAAATTTAAAAGAGGACTTAAATGAGCCTTCATCTGTGGTCAGAAGTGTAAGGTTTTAGTTTCTATGGCGATCAGTCAATATTTGCCTTATTGCACATTTTTAATAAAGAATTTGGAAGAGGAATGCACAAGCCAGAGGATTCCTTGGTCAGAGGGGATGGTGAGGAAGCCAGGTGGTGCAACACTGAGCAGATGAAGTGTAAGCTCAACAGCAGGGCCTGTTTGACTCAGAAATACAACAGATGAGCTTTAGTGCATTCGGCACACCTGTTTGGTGATTTCCACTTCTCCTTAACCACCCCCCCCCCCGGGGCATTGATCCTCGGTGGGAAAACACCACAGCTCCTGTGGTTAATTAAGGGCTTCTACCAACTGAGCCTACGATGGAAGCTCTCAGTGGTTCAGTAGCAAGTCCTCTTTCAGGTGAAGGTGAGGCTTGTGAGGGCATCCACCTGAGTCAGCACCCCCCAACAGGAACGCTGAATCTCACTCAAAGTGTAAACCCCAGACTGAACCCAGCGTTCAAGTCGCGGTCTAACCCCAGTGACTGCATGGGACAGTGTGACTTTGTCACCCTCTCTCGATTGCCCCGTTAGTAAAGTGAAAGCGTTGAACTTGAGATTTCTGAGGTCTCTTTCCGATCCAACTCTGAGACTCAGGGAATCTCTTGGTAAAGAGCCCCGCGGCCTGCTCACCTGCCCCCTTGCTGACACTTCTCTGCGCTTGAGATAAGGCAGACCTCTGTAAGTCCCTGAGACACACTTCCCAGTCATCTTAGTTATATTTTAGGTACCTCTCTCAAACTGTGCCAATGATAGTACACTTAGCAGTGACCAGCCAGAACCTTCCCAAGCCTCTCCAGAGAATATGGATACAAAACTCAGATGGTGTGCGGAGACGTCCGCTAATTTTGCTGAGCTCATGTGCTCACTTGTCTGGGGGAGTGTTAGTGTAGCTACAGGAAAGCAGGCCCTCTGGACACTGGGCAGTAGATTCCTAATCTGTCCTTAGAATGACTGAGACTATTGGCCAGTGCCCCTAGCTGCCCGCTCTTAAAAGGTTCTCGTTCCTCAGTGTCCTGAGTCCTGCAGGCGCTGGGCACAAATCCACAGGCAGGCGCCTGACTTCTGTTCCATTCTCTTCGCCCGCCTGCCCTGGGCGACCCGGCAGGTCCCGTGCCATTGAACCCTCAGCCCTAGCAGGGATGGCCACGGTCCTCTTCGGGAACTTCCTTCTCTTGGATTCTTTCCCTACTCTCTGCCTACTCTCCTGTAGGCATGTTTCCGATTTCCTTCTCGGCCTGCCTTCCAAGGTTGCTGCTTCCAGGCTTCTGCCATGGGTCTGCTTGGCCATCTGCAAAGGGGAAGCCAGTGCAGCCGCTCTGGGGGGGCTCGCAGGAAGCAGAGATGGGAGGGTCGCCAGGGTGATGGGCCTGTGCAGACCGCAATGGGCTCACCAGCCCATGTCACCTCTTCCGTGTGACACAGCGCCCTGCCAGCCAGCCACGCCCATCTGTGGGCCGGACACGGCCTCCAGGCCCCAGGCGTCTGTCCTCAGGAACCTCGCTGCTTCAGCCACCACAGCTCTACCGCTTCCTGCCCGTGTCTCTGCCATTTCCTTGAGAACTTCCTCTTTTTTAGTATTAAAGGTGAGATAAGTGCACATGTAGTAGTCCCTGCAGTAGGTCTGATGATTAGCCTCGCCTTAGAGTTAAGGAACCTCCAGCAGAGGGAGGTGAGGTAACTTGCTGAAGTCACAGAGCAAGTACGCGTGAGCCAGGATTTTGACACTGTCACCTTGACCGGGCTCGGCACCTGTGGCTGCCCCGCTGTTTCGGGTGGGCTCCCTGCCAGGCTGACTTGCCCCCCAGAGCCGTCTCCGCAGCTCACGGCTGCACATCCTTCTGGAAGATCAGCAGCTCTGCTCTCGGTTTGCCCATTTCCTCCCTTAGGATTTTCTGTGCTACGTAGAACACAGTGTGTGGTTCATCACACACACACACACACACACACACACACACACACACACACTCTCACACCTTGGGCTGCTTTGGGGAAAGAGAGTGATAATAAATTAGCTGCTCATTTAGAAGTGGGTAGATTTGTTGGAACAGATCATGTCTGTCTTTTGATGTCTGTATTTTCTAATTGGTGCACTCATTAGAATTTAGGATTCAGCTACTCTAAACATTCTTAAAGCGTTCTCATCATCCTCACTGAGGAGTTACATATTCCACACGTTCCAGTGAAATATTTTCCCAGGAAAAGCTTATGTTTCTGCCTTTGTGTACAAGCAGGATTTCACCATCAGTAACAACAAGTTCAAAAGAACCCAGAAAATAAACAAAATCCTCGTGTTTGGGAACATGGAACCAGGCATGTGTGTAACTGTTGCATCAGCTCCCCAGGAGAGTTTACCCCGGACCCCACTCAGTAACGTAGCCACTTCTAAGTGAAAGCATCGTCGGTGCTGTCCTCTTGAGGAGACGTTAGCTGGGACGCCAGGAGAGCTGGCCCCGCGTGTTCTTGCCGTTAAGCACAGATTGCTCTTAATAGCGCACTGCTCTCGGTAAGAGGAAAGCGGAACGGACTCTTCAGCACCATTCCCCTTCTGCCGGAGCCATTAGCTTCCATCAGAGCCCGGAAATCGTAGGACCTGCCACTGGCGTGTCTGCAGAAAAGATGTTTCGCAGCCGAGAATGTGGCCGTGGCTCCCAGACCTGTCAGGAAAGCCGGTGCTGGTCATGTAAAGAGTCGGGTTCTGGAGGCGACTGCAACCGGTCCATTTTAGATTCGGAACCACCGTTGTCTGGATGACCAGCAGGGGCAGGCCTAGGGGCCGGGCGCTCTGTGGTCCCGGGCACGCCCCTCTCAGCTCTTCCTCTGTAAGAGCAAAGGACTCGCCTGGTGTGTTGCATCCAACAGGCATCGACAGTGCCCCTGGAGCCTGTCGCTCTGCTAGGTCCTAGGGGTGAAAGCTAACCACCCGTCCTGATCAGGCAGAGAATAAGAAAGTCAGCAATGAGACTGCAGTGGGGAACATTCCAGATCTAAAATGCTGAGTGTAATTGAGGTGCGTGATCCTTCCAGAACTTGGGCTTCCCTGGGGCCCAGCCCAGCCCTGTTCTGGACTTGGGGGTGGCCCTTCCCCATTCTGACCAGATGGAGGCCCGGCAAGGAGGCTCAGCTGCTTCCCTCCGTTCCGGCCCGTGATGTGCCCGGGCTGTCTCAGCTTCTAGGTCCTTCCTTCCCAGCTGTCAGGCACCTAAGTCCTATGACATATGTAATGATCCAGCCAAGAGCCCACACGGGGAGTCGGGTCTCTTTGGCTTTTTTTTTTTTTTAAAATATATTTTATTGATTTTTTACAGAGAGGAAGAGAGAGGGATAGAGAGTTAGAAACATCGATGAGAGAGAAACATCGATCAGCTGCCTCCTGCACACCCCCTACTGGGGATGTGCCCGCAACCAAGGTACATGCCCCCGACCGGAATCGAACCCGGGACCCTTGAGTCCGCAGGCCGACGCTCTATCCACTGAGCCAAACCGGTTTCGGCATCTTTGGCTTTGTTTTGTGGTTTGGAGTCAGACGTCACGGCAAAGTGTGCGTTACAGCAGCCCGTCACAGAGGGCGGCCTCAGACAGTCCCGGCGCAGCCTGGAGGAAAGGCTTCCATGATTTTCCCTCTGAACCTCGGCTTCCGAGCAGGAGGCTGCACAGCTGTGAGAAGGGCCCCCTGCCTCCCGGAGAGGTGGGGCTCAGGGAGGGTGGGTGCCAACGCGAGCTCTCGGGGTGGGGGTGGGGCTTCAGCTCCCACAGTCACATCTCTCCCTCCAAGGAACATGGGGAGCAGCCACGATTCCTCGGGGGACGCGTCAGACCCCAGTCCACATGCAGAATGGTGCTTTAGCAACTCTCAGGGCACATACAAAGGGGAGGGTTTGAGAAGGTTGCATGAACCTAACTAACCTGACATTGCCTGAGTGCATAACAGATGGCGCTGAGGGTCTCACAGCCCGGGCCGCGCTGGCACCCAGCTGTGGCCTGAGGTGGCCCTGGGTGCTTTGCCCTTTCACTGCGACTTAGCTGGCCGTGGACAGGTTGCGTGGTGACTCTGTTTCATCACCTGTCCTGATTCCTACACACAAGACTTTGTGACAATTCAGTGCAGTCTTCGGGTCAGGTCCCTGGACCGAGTCATTCAATATGTTAGTTCCTGCCTTTATAAATGTGAATGTCATGTCAAAAGCTTTCACAACTACAAGTGAGAAATTCTGCCATCGGACAGAGTTTAGACCTGATACATCATCTCCAGTTAACCTCCGATGTTAACGAGAAACGGGCGAGTCTGTGTCGCCAACAGGAGTGGGCTGGACAGTGTCCCAGCTCTCCTCTTGGGGGTCGGCCTGTGCTCCCGTTCCCGCTGCTGTGATCGAGAGAAGTAACTGACACGGAAACAGGCGAGGACGAGGCTGTGCGGCAGCCTCATTTGGGGTGGTGTCGACTTTAAGGAAATTATTTCTGGTCTCAAAAAGCTGCCCAAATCATTTTAAAATGACTTTTTTGCTATTTAAATGTAATTTTTTATGCTTCCTAAAAGCCTACTTACTGTACATTATTTTTTCTTTTCTTGCCTTCCACTTCCTTTACCTTCTCCCCACCCCCTTTCTTTCTGTCCATAGGAAAAGGGCTTAAAACAGAAGGGACTTTAAACTGTCAGGCTCCGGGCGGTACTTCCAGGCCATGTTCTAAGGAGGCTGCGTGGTCTCTGCGCTCCCACCCATTCTCGCATTCTCCCTCCCCCCTTGCCCTCCCTCCCCCTCCCTCTCCCTCTCCCTGGCCTCCTTCCTTCTCTCTGAAGTCTTAGGGGCATCTGTCCATGTGAATCTACAAATGCTGTTGTGACCGTGCCTTTATTTGATTACTAGTGGGGTTGGTGGCGTTTCATTTTCTTCTGTTGTGGAGTCCTTCCCTGCCCTTTGGGGGCCGCCTGCTTTGTTCTGCTTTATGGTGTGTGTGATGTGTGATGTGTGATCCAGAATGCCTTCCTCTGCTCGTCCCCACCAGCAGCCTCTCAGTGGAAAAGCCCCAGCCCGTGCCTGTGGAGTGCTCTTGTCTGCGGCCGGCGCTGCTGCTGACGTGTTTTCCTTTGTGTTTTCACCGGGAGGGTTCTAAGGGAGCTCGAGGGGGACAGCCGGCAGGCCCCGAAGACTTCGGACTGTATTCTCTTATGCCCCTCACAACAATAAACCCACAGGGGCGCAAACGTTGGCACAGCCTAATTCCAGAAAGAGCGTTCTTTAAACTCATTAAAAAACAAAGGCTGGCTGGTAGGTGTTTGTCTCTTACCATTTTATATAAAAGGTGGACACATTTTCTTAGGAAATGCAAAAGGGGAAATAGATGTTGGTGGCGTCTTGCACAGGATTAAAGAAACACAGCGGGTAAATAAAGAGATTTCAGAGGATCTTCAGGAATGCCTGAGGGCTTATTTGCGCTCACTTTATGAACTTGTGTTTATTTGCAGTTTTTAAGGAGGTAGCCGTTTTTCAGCTCCCTCGTTGAATTTTAAGGTCTCCCCTGTGGATGAACATATGCTTTTTTTTACGTATTAAGAAGTCAGATTGTCCCGGTCATTGTTTCTGTGAAGTTTTCACGTCGCCTTGAACATTAGCCACTTAGCCCACGGAAAGGTAACTCGGGCTTCAGTTAAGCAGAGACAGAGCCCAAACGAATCATTCGTGAGTTTTCCTTCTCTCCGGAGGGACCCCTGTGTGCCACCCAGCTAGTCAGAGCACGTCACAGGGGGAACGGATGTTCAGGATCTACTCTGTGCACTGGGGTGCCATCCCCTTCACTGGAGGAAGACGAGGATTCCATTTTACTTGGCGTATACAGTTTCCAAATGCAGTCTGTGCCTGAGAGAGTCATGTGTGCTAGTCAGCGATTGCTGTGTAACAAATCACCCCAGAACTTAGGAGCTTAAAACAGCAAACGCCTATCATCTCATATTTCTGGGTCAGAAATCCAGGGCAGCTGAGCTGTGTCCTCTGGCTCAGGGAGTCGCACAGGCTGCCTTCAAAACAGGGCGGGGGATTCCGTCACCTCAAGGCTTGCCTGGGGAGGATCTGCTGCTGAGCTCACTCACCAGGAGCCTGCTGGCCGGAGGCCACCTCCGTCCTGAGCCGGGCCACGGAGCCTCTGAGACCGTTCACCGCTGCCACCAGACTGCCTTCTGAGAGAGCCAGCGGGAGAGTGAGAGGAAGCCGGAGGGACATTGCTATGACTTTTGCCACCTAATTCTGGACGTGATACCCATTACTTTTGCCATTTTCTAGAAGCAGGTCGCTAGGCTCAGCCTCACTCCTGGTGACTGTGACTACCTTGGAGGCAGGGGTCACTGGAGCCCTCCAGGAGTCCACCTACCGTACTGTGGATTGTGATTTATAACAGGAAATATGTATTTGGCCTTCGTCTACCATTTCTGGCTCATAGCTTCCAAAACCCTTGAATTTCCGAAGTGATGAGGGGGAACAAAGGTGTGTTTGTTCGTTAGTGAGGTGCCTTTGGACAGCACCTGAGGATGGGGGCTGGTCCCCAGGAGGACCACCATGTGATCAGAGGGTTGGCACTTTAGTCCCACCCCTGACCTCGGGAGGGGAGAGGAGCTGGAGGTTGAATCGGTAATGTCTATGTAATAAAGCTTTCATAAAACTCCAAAGGACAGGGTTCTCAAACTTGTAAAATAAGCACCAGATTTAAGATTTGAAGCCAGTTGGCCTGATTCCACTGACTAAGGACTTCCCACAACACCATGGAACTTTCCATGGCGCTCTCTGTACCCCCCGCCCTCCAATTCTAGTGTGGAACGGAGTCAGGTTCTTAACTGTCGGTCCGCTTGGTCTCAGGCGGCTCCGGACAAGGCTGGGGATGCGATGGTACCCCCCCTCAGTCTCTTCCAGAACCTCCTTCTTACGCTCCCATTGGCCTTGGCTCTTTTCCTCCCCCCCCCCTCCTCCTCTTCCTCCTTCTCCTCCTTCTTCTCCCTTGTAAAATATATTTTCATTGATTTCAGAGAGGAAGGGAAAGGGAGGGAAAGCTAGAAACATCAATGATGAGAGAGAATCGTTGATCGGCTGCCTCCTGCATGCCTCCCACTGGGGATCCAGCCTGCAACCCAGGCATGTGCCCTTGACCAGGAATCAATCTATGACCTTCTGGTTCATAGATTGATGCTCAACCACTGAGCCATGCTGGCTGGGCTGCCTTGCTGTCTTTCTTCTTCATGCAGCAGTTGTTTCAGCTTTTAGGAGTCATGCCCACCCTCAGGCTCCCGGATGGGGAAGGGGCTTCACTACCTGCCCCCCATTTGCACCAGCCACGAAGTGGCCCCTCTCCTCCTCCCTCTTCAATGACTGTGCACCCATCTGCTTTGATGAGACTGGGGCGTGTGCACCACGCCGGCTGAGAAGCTGGTTCCCCACGTAAGGCCTGAGCTGACAGACAAATTACCTATGACCTCCGGGAGCTGGGCCCTGGAGGCCTCCAGCCTGGGCAGACACTGGCTCTATTTCCTGGCTCACGGCGCGGTCCTGGGGTGTGGGGAGCGGGCGGGGCAGCTGGGGAACGGTGCGGCACTGGGGCGGCGTCTTTAGCCGCCAGCGCGCGAGTGCGTTTCCGAACAGGTGCCCGGGTACACACCTGCCTTCCTCGGCGGTGTTCAGTGCTCTCGGGGCCACAAGCCCCTCGGAGCATCTGTGGACCTTCTCTCCATAGACGGGATAAGACACGGCGCCGAAGTGTCACTGAGCCTCCCGAGAGCTGGGCAGCCGGAGGGCAGGTTCCACGGCGAGGCTGGCTGCCTCAGTGTCCCCACGCCTCCCGGACGCTCTGGAGGAGGGAGCGCTCGGCATTGGTAGCAGCAGTGGCTGTTCCTTGGTCAGTGGGTCCTTTCCCAGAGGTCCCGTCCCAGAGCTCTGCCCCGAGAAGCACGTCTGCAAAGCCTGCCGCTGTTTTCAGACGGCACCGCGGCCTGTCGTCCTGAGCAGCTCAGCGGCCTGCTTCCCACCGGGGGCCGCTCTGGCTAAGAGTCTCCAAGAGCCGCCAGAAGCAGCACTCCGCCGAGGTCTGCCCCCTGAGCATGGAGGCGCGGTGAGCGCATTGGAAAGCCTTCTTTCCGGGCGGACCTCTGCGTGGCGACATCATGAAGTCTCAACAGGGCTTCCGACCTGAAGTGATGCCTTTTGGCAGCCACGTGACAGCCCTCCCAGGCTGTGGTCTCTGGAGACGGGGAAGGCCGTCCTCAGAACGTGACCTGTCTTTGGGGTGCACTCGTTCTGCTGTTTAAACCAACTGGCCAGCGCGGCCCAGCCCTGGATGAATGAGGTCTGACTCGGGGCCGCCTCTCCGCCGTTCCCTCTCTGTCCTCCCTCTCCCCTCCCAGGAAGCGTCTGGGGCGCCAGGGATAGGGCAGGGACTGAACAACCTGGAGAGACCCCTGTCCTGACAGTGGAGCGGTCCAGGTAGGTCTGAGAAGACTCTGCCTTATCGCTCATCAGTCGGCCATGGAGGCCTGGACACAGTGAATACGGGGAGGTTTTGTGTCCTTGTCCACGTCTTTACTCTTGGCTGGTATACCTACTGCTTATTTTTTTGTTATTGAGTTATATGATTCATTTACAGATTCAGTGCAATTCCTATCAAAGTACCGATGTCATTCTGCTCAGAGCTAGAACAAATAATCCTAAAATTTATATGGAACCACAAAAGACCCCAAATAGCCAAAGCCATCCTGAAAGAAGAACAAACTTGGAGGCATCATGTTCCCAGATCTCAAACTATATGACAAAGCTATAATAATCAAAACAGTGTGGTACTGGCACCAAAAAACAAACAAACAAACAAACAAAACAGACATATAGATCAGTGGAACAGAATAGAAGCCCCAGAAATAAACCCTTGCTTATAGGGTCAATTAACCTATGACAAAGGAGGAAAAAATAATGATAGTATCTCCAACAAGTCGTGTTGAAAAAACTAGACAGATAACATGCAAAAAACATTAAAATAAAACTGGACCACTCTATTACACCATATACAAAAATAAACTCAACATGGGTCAAGACTTAAATGGAAGGCCCGAAACCATAAACCTCCCAGAAGAAGACAGCGGAAGTAAACTAACATCAGTCTGAGTAATACCTTTTTGGGCACATACCCTCGAGCAAGAGAAACAAAAGGAAAAATAAACAAACGGGACTACATCGAACTAAAAAGCTTCTGCACAGCGAAGGAACACAACAAAACGAAAAGGCAGCGTGCTGACTGGGAGAATCTGTTGGCAAATGGTGCATCCGATAAGGGGTCGATAGCCACAACATGTAAGGAGCTCGCACAACTCCATCACAAAGAGCCAGTCGGGGCAGAGGAGTGCTGGCTTTCCTCCGCTGCTTACACACTCGTCAGAAGCCTTTGGCTTCCTGGAATTTTGAATCAAACTCAAAATCGCTTGGCAAAAACTCTGAAACACCAGTTTTCCCTCATAAGCCCTTGCACATTCCTAATGGTAGATGGGTGTATCGGGCTGTTTACACACTTGGATTTGACGCCTGTATTTGTAAACTACCGTTTCCCAGGTTCTCTGTCTATAACTGGGTCTGTCTGGGTGGTCTGGGGACCCCCGAGTTAATAATCAAGACACTGACTTTGTCACATGGGAGCTGGACAGGCTTCAGGCGAGACTGGACTGTGTCCAGAGACATCCTGTGGGATGTCGGCACCTGGGGGAGGCCTGCAGGGAGCACCAGGTTCCCTAGGACTGGGCCCTGTCCGTGGGGTGGGTCCTCCGCCTTCTTCCCTTCGTGAGCCTGGAAGCTGCCGTTGTCCAATAAGAAAGCAGACGGAGAGGTTGTAACAATGAGCCTGTAGCCCTGACCGGTTTGGCTCAGTGGATAGAGCGTCGGCCTGCGGACTCAAGGGTCCCAGGTTCGATTCCGGTCAAGGGCATGTACCTTGGTTGTGGGCACATTCCCAGTGGGGAGTGTGCATGAGGCAGCTGATCGATGTTTCTCTCTCATCGATGTTTCTAACTCTCTATCCTTCTCCCTTCCTCTCTGTGAAAAATCAATAAAATATATATTTTTAAAAACACACACAAAAGCAAACAAACAATGAGCCTGCGGAGCTTTTGATGATGTGGTGAGCCATCTTTACAGTCTGCAAATTTATGAGCGGAGTTCCACTCTCACCCAGCCCTGCTCTCTGGGTCTGAGTTATTCCTTCCAGGTTTCTCTTGTTACACCCCCCCCTTTGGCCCCTGACCCTGTATATTTTCATTTCCTCCTTCCATGGCATATTGGTAGGTTTATGATTATGTGCCATTACTAAGAAGGAGCTTTGCAAACACGGAGTGCTGCCGTGGGGTGTCTTGTAGAGGAATGGCGCTCTTAGGAGCTTTATGAAATCGTCTTCCTGTTTTTTCCCCATTCTGGCATTGTGAGTGGATGCTCTTTCCGCATCTCCTTTCCCCTCGATTTGTCTCCCCTTAATGTTCTCAGCATTGCCCTGCAATGGTACATTGCTGTGTATGTGATTAAGGAGCAAACCATAAAGTTGATGGTGTTTATGTCCCTGCCTGTAAATGAAAAATACATTTATTTTTACAGTGACTCATACGCAAAGGAGGAAGATCATTTTTATTATAACCCTTACAACCTCCATTCTTCACAAAGCTGCGCTGTTGTTGTTTCAGACGTGTGAGTCACTGGCTCGGATTATTTCACTTTATGATCATTTGCCCTAACTGTTTATTGTGGAAGTGCAGGGCAATGAAGACCCTGAGATTTAAAATAATAGGTTAACCGTGGGGTTTCTGGAGCACAGAAACCCGCGAGGATGCAGCATCAACGAAGCACGGCCACTTACGCTTCCTGTACAGCTCGTTGCCGACCTCGTTTTGACGTGTGAAGAACAGCGTCCATACGCTTAAGCTTCCCCAGAACACAAGCACCAGGCCCAGGCCATGTTGTAGTTATGGGTCCTGAGCCACAATTATCAGGGTTTTTTTATTTTTTATTTTTGGTCTGTGCATCCATTTGCAGGCAAAATATTAACAGATGACTCAGATGGTTTTGATATGGAAAAGGATTCTCCACTTTTCGTTCCCAAGGCCTCTTGGTTTTAATGTCTGCTACATGTTGTTAATATTGTTTTGGTTTGGTTTTTTAAGGAAAGCTAATCTTTCCCCAAAGAATGTCCTGTGGAAAAAACAGAGAGACTAGCTACCCGATAATGAAATCCAGATTTCCTATCTGAAATGTTTAAGAAGTTAATTTAGTCCCAGGATTCTGTCCAAGGAACCAGTTTTACGTCAGATTACAGCATGTGAGGCGGTCAGCCTCTGACCATGAAAGCAGGACTACCGGCAGTATTGATTCTGGGACGTCAGTATCTGATGGCAAAATAATTCTGTCATAGTTAACGACAAAACACACTAATTGCATGGTGTCCGGTAATATGGCACCCAGCAAACAGTTCCACCCTTCATGTATGAAGATCGAAGCACACATAATTGTTTTTCCTAAAGATTTGAGAAGATGCCCAGCAGCCATGGCTCAGTGGTTGAGCATTGACCTATGAACCAGGAGGTCACAGTTCGATTCCCAGTCAGGGCACATGCCCAGGTTGTGGGCTCGATCCCCGGTGTGGGATGTGCAGGAGGCGGCCAATCAATGATTATCTCTCATCACTGATGTTTCTATCTCTCCCTCTCCCTCTCTGAAATCAATGCGTGTGTGTGTGTGTGTGTGTGTGTGTGATTTGAGAAAATTGCCATTGAAACTGGAAAAACTGCTTCCCATCCTTGGCAGTGCTTCATTTTCTACTCGTTACCTGGAAGGCCCTCCGTCACCTCTAATGCACAGGGAGCTGACAGTTTATAATAGACGTTCAATCTTCACATGGAAACTCAGCTCGCAGGGATGTGCGTGGGAGGCGGGGCCGTTCCGAAGGCTGCGCATCCTGTGAGCGTTTGTCTGGTCTGGTGCCACCATCGCCCGTCCTTTTCTGCTGTGAAATGCGCGCTTTCGCATTCCCGTGCTCTCCCTCCAGCCACCTTCCCGCTGAGCCTCAGGAAGACTGCGACGTGGCAGCCTTTCTCCGCGCGGCCCTGGCTGTATGTAGGTCAGGCTCCTCGGACGGAAAGAGGACTCCGCGTGGTGTTTATAGCTGTGGCAGCTGCGGCCTCAGCTTGTATCAAACCCAGAGCCGCAGGGAAGGAGGGCTCCTCCTCGCAGATGCCACTCGGGACCGGAGCTCCCAGCACAGTCGCTCAGAACTGGGAAGGAGCCATTTCGAGGGGTCCGGACCCGGGCTGGGAGTTTTCTTCTCTCTTTGTGGTGCCTTGGCTGTCACGCCCTGCAGCGGCTGAGCTCCCCCACGGGCCTGGCCTCCTGGAGGTCTAGCGATCTGTCAGTCTGTCACGGGCAGGTCCGCTTGCTGCCGCCTCTTTACCAGAAGGACTGCACACGTGCCCTGCTTTTCCCAGCAGCAGCTCGAAGGGGAGGGTGTAGCTCTGGCCTCAGGGTTTGCTGAGGGGCGTGGATCCTGCAGCTTTTGTAAAGAGCATTGTCCAAACTTTCAAGGAAAAACTGACATGGTTCTTTGTCACATGGAGGCTGATAGGACAGGGGACTGTACCAGGTTGTACCAACATGAGATGTTTCATCTGCTAGAACTTTAGCCTGTGGAGGGGTTAGAGGTTCAAGTTAATGCTGGGACCGTGTTCATTTACATGCTCAACTCAGGGAACCTTGTAAACTCGGCCACGGAAGCCTCCTGGACGGGCAGAGCCTCTGCACCTGTTGGAAGGAAGTCATGGGACCCAGCAAGCTTGGGAGACAGAGAAGCGAGCCTGAGACACGAGGCACCTTGTTGAGGTTGAGGGCCTGGCTGACGTCACTTTCCTCTTTTCCGTGTTACAGTGACAGTCAGTCAGTGGGTCCCGTTCATTGAGTTCCTCAACAAGTGTTTATCAGGCACCTGTTGTGTATGGCGCATTGTGCCGGGTCTCACCCTGCGGGACTTGCAGCCCAGCCAGGCCCTGAGGCATGTCCACAAATAGCCACAGGCCCCCAGGGAGGGCGAGCCAGAATGTCAGGAGGTTCAGACAAAGAAGCCATCACTTCTGTCTGGGGATGAGCAAGGCCAACTCCTCACAGCGTCTTTACAGGAACGTGAACGTTGGGGAGGCTTTAAGGAGCCGAGATGGGCTGGGTGGGCAGGGGGCTGTTTGGGAAGGCTGAGAGGTCCGCCTGCCCTCGAATGTGAGAGAAGGGGAGGGGATGGAGGAGGAGGAGGAGGAGAGCCGAGACGGGCACGTGCGAGAGGCTATGGATGGCAGACCAGGAGCTGGAACGTGATTTGGCAGGAAAAGGGTGGTGGCCGGCTCCTGAGCGGAGCCGTGGCACAGAGCCGGCAGTGTGTGGGCAGACGGAGAGGGGAGCCTGTGGTGGGCAGAGGGCGAGGGAAGCCGGAGCCAAGGAAGTGAGTGCAACCCAGGTTTCGGACAAGACAGGAACGGGGGTGGGGGTGGGGGTGAGGGGCAAAGAGATGTGGGAGGGAGCCCGGCCGGAGTGGCTCAGTTGTTGAGTGTTGACCTATGAACCAGGAGGTCACGGTTCGATTCCCGATTAGGGCACATGCCCTGGTTTTGGGGTCGATCCCCAGTAGGGAGCATGCAGGAGGCAGCCGATCAGTGATTCTCTCTCATCATTGATGTTTCTATCTCTCTCTCCCTCTCCCTTCCTCTCTGAAGTCAATTAAAAAATATATTTTTTTAAAAAGAGAGAGGTTGGGCCCTAGCTGGTTTTGCTTAGTGGAGAGAGTGTCAGCCTGCAGACTGAAGGGTCCCAGGTTCAATTCCGGTCAAGGGCACATGCCTGGGTTGTGGGCTCAATCCCCAATAGGGGTGTACATGAGGCAGCTGATCAGTGATTCTCCCTCTCCCTTCCTCTCTGAAATCAATAAAAATATATTTTTTAAAAAGAGAGAGAGAGAGGTAGAAGGGTGGGCTCTGGGTAGAAGGAGGGCAACGGTGCCTCAAGGGCAGTACACTTGGGTCCCGTGGGGGCTCTGAAGAACTCACCGGCTCAGAGTGAGGTTCAAATGTCTGGGCGACCCCAATACGAAAGCCACCTGGGATGGAGCTGTTCACATCAGCACTTGCCAGCCCCCCTTCCCGCCCTGAGCCACGGAGGGCCAGACTGCACCTGCCAGATGGGTGCGAGGAGGAGGTTTACCTCATCGAGTTAGAAGTGTCCACGTTCACTGGGACTGTGCACTTGTAGTTCCCTTCATCTCATGGCCGGGAAAGCCCTGGGCCCGCGTGTTCATGCAGGGGCAGGGGCGGGGGCAGGGTCAGGGGCGGGGGCAGGGGCAGGGGCAGGGGCGGGGGCAGGGGCAGGGGCAGGTCTGAAAGGGAGACGGAGAAAGCTGTGAGGGAGAGAGAGATGGAGAGAAACATGGATGTGAGAGAGAAACATGGATTGGTTGCCTCCTGTACACGCTCTGACCGGGGATTGAACCCAAGACCTTTCGGTGTATGGGACATTTCCACATACTGAGCCACCCAGCCAGGGCAGCAATTATCGTTTTTATACTAAGCATATCTTCATATCTTTTTAAAAATACATATTTTTATTGATTTCAGAGAGGGAGGAGAGAGAGAGAAACATCAATGATGAGAGAGAATCGTTGATTTGCTGCCTCCTGCACGCGCCCTACTGGGGATCGAGCCCACAACCTAGGCATGTGTCCTTGACCGGAATCAAACCCGGGACCCTTCAGTCTGCAGGCCAACGCTCTATCCACTGAGCCAAACCAGCTAGGGCAAGTTTTTTATGTCTCCTTGCTCTCTTTGCCAAATTTGCTTTCCTCTGAGAATCCCTGAGGATGTTAAAGAGGCTCCAAGTATCTGGGAGTTTGGGCGGGCCGCATTGGAGCAGGAATGACAGTGGTTTTTTATGGTTTCCCATGAGTCTTGTGAAGAGAAGTCACACCCGCAGTCCGGATGAGGTGACCCGATGTTGTTTGTTTGTTTTGCTCCGTTTCTGCAGGTGGTCGGTGTGGGGGAGGAAGAGATGTTAGAAATGTCACATATTTTTGTCTCTGAATCACATGACTCTTTTGGAGGCCACCTGCCTGGCAGGAAGTCCCGCCTGGTCGTGTTTGGGGTCACCGTCCACCTTCTGAGAGTAGTCGGGACGCCTCTGGGTTTCCTCAGAGCAGGGGATCAGGCGAGGCCTTGGGCCTTCAGTGCACAGTGACCATCCTCAGTCCACGTCACCGTCCTCCTGAAGGCCCGGCCTCTGACTCGCTGGTGTCTGGCCCTGGCAAAGGGGGTCATGGCCTGTGGTCCTTGAGGCCTGGACATCGCCTTGCCATCCCGTCAGGCACCTTACCACCACCGCCCCCCCCCCGTAAGCACTGCACGGGAGTGGGGTGCTGGTCCCCAACACCCCCACGACTGAGCCCAGTCGCCTCCTCATCCTTCTCCAGCCCCTGTTTCGCCTTCAGCACCTGGAAGAGGGTCACTGATGAGGTGGAACCTCTGGGAGGCGCTCCTCACTCGAGCTGTGACAACTCCGTGACTCCGTGCTGTGCTCCGCGGCACCCCCATGGCGCTGAGCGTGGTGACAATAGATGGCCACGGCCGGCGGACCCCATCCTTCTCAGCTTCAGGCATCGAGCGGATTCTCACGCGGCCTCTCTCGCCCTCTGTGGCGTCAAGGGGCAGCAGCAGTGGGCCAGGGCGTGGTGCGCACAGCTGCCCTGGCTCCTGGCCCCCGGGCCCTGCTGGCCTAGACTGGAGTCTGTCCCAAGGCCCCCTTTCCCGGCCCCCCAGCTGGAGGACAGTGAAGGGGCTCCCAGAGCGAGCTGGCCGTGCGCGGCGATGGGAGCTCCAGTGCCTTCCGGAAGAGCAGGCGGTTAGAACAGCCCAGCCACCGAACCCCTTCATTCTGTCTGGAAACGGGTTGCAAGTTCATTTCCATAGCTCGTTAACCTCTTTTAATAGACAAGCTCCAAAAGATTGATTTAAAAACATGTGTTTTGCCTTTGGAGGATGAATCTGCATTTCTCAGCACTTGGTGCCCCAGGTTGCGTGACCCGTGAGGAAAGGCCAGCTCAGTCTGGTGTCTCCAGGGACGGGAGGGAGATCCCAGATCCATGGCTGTCTGTACATCCGGGTGATCGGACAGCAGATCATTCTCCCATCAGCCTCTTTGCTGGTGGCGCTGTGGGAGCCGCGGGCCTGGCTGGCTGTGGCTGGGAGGGAGGGTTGCACCGTCTGCGGGAGAGAATGGCAGGCCGCCCCAAATGTAAATGCTCAGCATAGATGAATTTTTAATGGAAATCAATTTCGCTTCTCCAAAGAAGCCTTTAGCTTGGAGAATCTAGACCGCGTACTGTTGATTACTGACGTTACCTTTCCTTTCTCCCCCCTCCCGCCTTCCCACCTGCTGGCAGCTGCCCGTACCTCGCAGTGAGAATCACCCCTGCCATTCCCGTGGTTGGTGGCGTCCTGTTCTTCTTTGTGATGGGGACCCTGCTTCGCACCAGCTTCAGTGACCCCGGAGTCCTTCCGCGAGCCACGCCGGATGAAGCCGCCGACCTGGAAAGGCAAATAGGTAACGCTGAAGACCTGCCCTCACCCCGGTCCCCTCCCGCCCGTGCTCAGCTCAGCCGCAGGGGCCCGTGAGAGGGCCAGGGCGCTGACGGGGACGAGGCGCTGCGGCGGAGTCCCCGAAGCCTTCACGCACTCTGTCCACAGGAGGACCTGAGTAGGTGGGATGGAAGGTGGCCAGAGGTAAGACCGGGCGGGTGCCCCTGCCCTGCGGCGGCCGGTGGTGCCACTCACCCAGCATCGCCACTGAGCGCCGTTCCCTGCTGTCCCCAGGAAACCCGGGTGTCCGCGCAGTCCTGGAGGCCTGCGGTCTGTGCTCCGTTCTTTGTGATCGTCGTAGCCTAACTCTGGTCCCGTCGTAGGAACCTGGAAACTGAGACTAAACTGTAGACTAAACCTGAAGCTGCTGGCTCATTTCTCCGGCCGGGGCCCAGAATCTCTTTCTTACATGAAGAGATAACACAGAGACGTATCTGTGATCTGTGTATTGAGGTGAACAGCTTTAGTCTTCCTTAGATAATGAAATCCTGTGATGAAAACTTTACCGCAATCCACTTGAAAGCTATTGAAACGAATCCCAATCCCTCGCACAACCAACCTTTAAAGTCCTTTTTTCTGTTAGATGGGAGCCTTTTCTTGGAGTGTGCATTTGTGAGCTTGTAGCTTTGGGGGGCAGGAGTGGCAGAGGGCAGTGGGGGCTCTAAGAATGTTAGGTGACGCTTGAGAAACCATGGCAGACGTCCTCTCTCTGTCCCTCCCGCCCCCCCCCCCCCCCCGCCCCGACACCCGGGCGTCTGGCCCAGCCTCACTCGGCTGAGAGATCCCCATCGCCACAGGGAAATGGGATCCAGGTCTGGGCCTCAGTAGATAGCGCCTGCTCTGGTCTGCCATCCCCGGCACTGAGGCACGCTGTGCCCTTCTCTGAGCTCCCGCCTCCATCCCTCGTCTCTGTCCCCGGGAGGAGAGCAGTCAGGGAGCCCATAGTGGGAGTGCGTGGGGAGTCGTCAGGTGGGGAGCAGCCTTCCTGTGTCCTGAGGCAGGGAGGAGGGGGAGGAAAACCCCTTTCTTCTGCTGGGGACAGATACATCTCTTTCTTAGTCATTGCATCTGGGATTTCAAATAATTCATGCTTTAAGTCTTTGCATTTATAGCACATCAATAATTTATAAAGGCTTTCATTGAACTTGATCACTTCCAAGCACGTTTGTGGGGGAGAAGTTAAATGGGAGAAAGTGGCCGAGCCAGAGCCTCGAACCCAGGTTTCCTAGTCTCAGCCCTCATTCTTCCCAGGTTGACATGTCAGAGGGGAGAGGGGCTCAGGCCCAGTGTCCCCCAGGGAACAGGACTAGCCTGTAGGAACCATCGTCTGCACCACATCACATGAGCACGTACCTACAACACGGGTGAACCTTAAAACGTTATGTGAAGTGAAAGAGGCCCAATCAGAAGGCTGTGTTGTGTTTATATGATTCTGTTTACATGAAATGTCCAGATAGGGCAAATATTTAGAGAGAGAAAGCAGGTTGGTGATGGTTGTGCGGGGGTGGGGGTGGGGGGGCGTGGAGGAATGAGGGTTGATGCACACAGACATGCCAGGACTGTTTGGAGTAATGAAAATCATCTGAAATTAGATTGCAGTGATGGTTGTGCAAGCGAATAGGTTTACTAAAAGCATTCTACTACACGTTTGTAATGGATATACACCATCATAACCCCACGATGACGGTGTGTAAGTCATAACACAGTCATCCGCCAGCGATGAAAAGGAAGGAGAGAGGAGGCAGATGGGCTCACCCTCGGAGATGTGTGACCCCAGGCTGTCTACACCTTCTGAATGCCAGCCCTCCTGTTCTCATCCGCATATGGGGGCAATGACACGCATTCTGTAGGTTCTTGTCAGGTTAGCTCAGAGAATGGTAGTACTTTTCTAAGAAAAATGATCCTCTTTCCCCACCCAGTTCTCTCTTCACCTTCCACAAACACAGATTCTCCTAAAACCGACCCGCAATGTGATAGGAATGAGTGGCAGCGCTGGTCGTGGGGTCTGATACTTCATATCGAGTCCTCCCATGTGTTTCACGACTATGGAAAATAACATTATGGTTCAATGAAATCTGAGCACATTTATTTTGTGCTATCTAACTAAAAACATGAAAAATGAGGCTTAGAAACTTTTCATTATTAGGGTTATTAATTCTAATTATTTGTAGTATACCTCTACTTACAGAAGCCCATAATAGCCCATCATAGCTTGAGGCCAGCCCTCTGGGTAACTTGTTAAAGGGTTGCCGAGGATCTGAACCTCCCATCTTCAGCTTCCTGGCGAGGAGGAGGCTGTGTGTCTGCCTTGACAAGTCTCTTGAATCGCCTTACGCAGTATTCTTCTGAAAGAACTTTCCCGGAAACTGACATTGCCACCACATAGACAGCGAAGACGGGCAGCCGGGGCCCGGGGAGGTCTGGCCGGGTCACTGGAGTCCTGCTCGGAAACAAACTCCATTTCTCTAGTTCACCCGCACAGCCAGACCCCCAGCGCCTGGTTTGGGGTCGGAGCATTTCGTTCCATTCGGGACAGACCTCTCCAGGCAGCAGAGCGGCCGGCCTCCCTCTGCTCACGTCCCCGTGCACCCGGCACCGTCTTTCCCGGCCCCCGACACTCCTAAGGAACGAAAGCCCGGAAGTCAGCCGCGGCTGAAATGGGACCTCGTCCGGCGGTGGGGCTCCCAAAGCAAGGCTGGTTCCTTAGGAAACGCTCCTGTGACAGGTAACCCTGACACCAAGAAGCGATCCTGCTTGGTGGAGGAATCGGACCCAGGGAAGCCGGGTGGGCTTTAAAACGCCGCCTGTGCTGGGGCAGAGTCTGAACAACTGTCCACTGGGCACTTCTGCTCCCTGGCCCGAAACCACTCCGCAGACACAGCGCGAAGGGGTGTGTGTGTGTGTGTGTGTGTGTGTGTGTGTGTGTGCGCGCGCGTCCGTCTGTTCGTCCGTCCCTCCCTCCTCTGTGTCTCTGTCTTTCTCCATCTCTTTCCCTCTCTCTCTCTTTTTGTCCCTCTCTTCCTCCAACCCTCCCTCTTACTCCTCCCCCTCGCCCCCTCCTCCTCCAGCCTCCCCCCTCCTCCCCCTCCTCCTTCTCTTTTCCTCCTCTTCGGTCTCCCTCTCTCATCCTCCCACCCCACTCTTTTGGTCAAATTCTCATACAAAATGTGTTCTTGTAGTGCACAGAGCCAATCACTGTTTCTAAGACCAAAGTGTATCTCGCACTGACTCCTAAATTAGCCCTCAGAGGGGCCTCCCAGGAGGAGAGGGTTGGGAAGGTGGCCCGGCTCTGGGTGCTGGGGAAGCGCAGGCCCTGCTCGCAGCCCGCAGCCCGCAGCCCGCAGCCCGGTGGGTCTGCTCGGGCCCAGAGAGCCCGGTGCCTGGGCGGAGTTCCATGGGGACAGGATGGTGTCACCACCCATTCCACCTGCTCGACTTCCCCCGCAAAGACTCTTCATTCTGGGTTTCACAGTAGAAACATTATAATTGCAATTTCAACAGCACTGACGGGTTTCTGTTGAAGAAAATACTTCCTGAGAACACTATGATGCCTAACACAGTCAATTTTCTCTATTGCAAGGCTAAACTATTTCCAATTTTCCCCACGTACATTTTTATTTTACTAAAATTATTTTTATCGGAGTAATTTCTTTCTCTACATAAAATTTATAACCGGTTTTTTATATCATGAACATTGCAATATGAATTTTCTTATAGAACTGTTATATCCACTAAGTCAAATTTTCCTGGTGATTTAATTTTTTACCATGTACATTTTTCAAGCCATTATTGATTTCTTTTTTTGTTAGTTATTCCTACTGGTAGCATTCACCATCAAGTTGCTTTAAATTTTTATGGTTTCTTACTTTTGCCTTGTGATTATTCTGCTGTCTGTGGTTGATCTGTGGGTAAGTCTTTCACACGCTTTGCGAGCACTGTGCGTACTGCACACTAGATGTCCACACTTCTGAATATGCTAAAAAAAAAAAAAGGTGAAAGAAGGCAGCAGGCAGCATAGGTGGTTAATTTGACTTTTGCCAGTTTTCTTTTCAGAAGGTGACATTTTCTGACCGTTGCCCCCAATTCTTATTTGCATCCCCCAACTCACCTCCAGGTGCCCACAGCTTATCCTCTGTGGACTTCTCGTTGGCGGTGGTCGCTTCGGCGTCTCGTGACCATTCTGCGAGGCAGGCCCCGCGCACTGTTCAGAGTCCGCCGCCTCCCCTCCTCCCCTGCTCTCTGCGCCCCGTTCTTCCCAGACTTACTGTGACGCTGTTTCATTAGCTTTGGGACAGCCCCTTCCAGGCACCAGCTTCAGCATTTACCTGCTTAAATGCTTAAAATGAAACATTCCCTGTGCTTGTCCTGTAAAGCAGTGGTTTATTGGTCCATGATGAACAGGTAGAATAATATTAGTAGCTAGTTCTCATCTAGTGCTTCTCCCGTGCCGGGCAGCCGGGCATCATGTAAGCTCTTCCCATGACGATCTCATCCAACACTCACGACCTCTGCTCGTTGGTGCTGTCGCCGTAAACGCTCTGTGGTTAAGTCTTCCACACGCTTTGCGAGCCCTGTGCGTACTGCACACCAGATGTCCACACTGCATTGAGGAGAAAGCGGTGCTCAGGAGGAAAGGTGACTTCCCACCGGTCACTGGCCAGGGCTGGGGGTTTCGTGCAGGTCTGTGCCCTGAACCACAGCACGGCACTGCCCACCATCTCGTTGCCTTGGGGAGCCAGGCCCTGAGGGGCAGGTGGCACTTCCCGAGTTATAGTCTGTCTCCATCATCCAGCCCTCAACTCTCCGGTCCCATCCACGGCCTCTCCCATCACATCCACGGAGGCTGGAGGGCCTGGTTCTCAAATCCTGGGCCCCCGTGGGCAGAGAAGGAAGCAGTACAGGGAAGCTACAGACCACCGGGTGCGCCTCTTGGCGCCGCCTGAAGATAGAGGGGCCCTCTCCAGTGATGTCGGAATCGTCCCCGGCATCAAGTTCCCCAAGATGCTTGTGAGGGAGCTAAGGAAAGTGGGCAGCGGGCGTCCTACCGTGTCCGAAATACCTTCTGGAAGAGACCAAGGCTTTTGAAGAAACTGGCATTCTAGGAATAAAAACCAGTAGCTTCCCTATTTGTGGGAAATTGCTAGCATTGTGTAGTGTGCACGGATGCCAGGGAAGGGGCGGCCGCGATCCTCCCACACAAATGCAGGGTGGTGGCTCCGAAAGTCAGAATGCCTCACTGTCCCTTTAAAAACAAATCCCAGCCGGGAGAGCTGGGAACCAGATGTCACCATCAAATTAGGGTGTTCGGGGAGATACCACAAGGTTGTGAAGGGTTTACTTCTGAGGGAGGGAAGGCGCTGGAGATTTTGTGTTTCCAAAGGGTTTGGAAGGATGGGCATTTTCACCCGGAAAGTCCATTGGGGCCTATATGACTTCTTCTTCCAATAAAACGCAAATGTGTGGGAGCGTCCCTGGTGTGGGAACCAAAGCCGGTTTCTGATTTGAGCGTACACACTTGTTTGTGAGGTTGGGATGGGGCCTGTGCTGGTCGGAGTGGAGAATTAGAATGACATAGACAACCGCCCACACGCCTCCCTTCTCATGACGGATGCCCTTACAGCGTCATCCTCACAGCCGCCAGGTAGCTCCGTGGGTGGCACGTGCTGCGTCGCTCCTTCTCACAGGGAAAGAGACTTAGGTCAGGGGGCTCTTTAACTTGATGAGATCACACTTTCGAGCTCATGCTGCTCTGAGCTTAGGAATCTAAGTTCCTAAATCCACAAAAGTGTTTTAGTGGCTCCCGTACCTCCCATCCTGAATCTGCTGGGTGTCTCTCCTAACATAGCTGAAGGTGTGACTTACCTATGTGTACGCATGCACAATTCTATAGAAAAGATTGGAACCTTTTAGCATTGGTGAACTCCTCCCTAAAAGCAATGGTCTTACTTCATTTCAGATAAGGGGAATCTCTCTCTCTCACTCTCAGCACCAGTGTCACATTCTTTAACAAGTTTGTGTTCAATCAGCAAAATGATGGCCTAGAACAGCGTTGACATGCTTTGCTTAAAAAGAAAGGAAACGCACTGTAATTATAATCAGTTCTGTACCCCAGGCCATGGAAGGGGAAGGATGATGAATAACAAGGGTGAGGAAAAGGTCAGCCGCGAGGGAGCATGGGAAGCGAGAGATCAAATGGCATGAAAAGGGTGGAAAAATTGGGACCATGTGGTTCAAGAATATGCCACAGGTGGTCTGGAGCATGTGACTGGAGATCAAAGGCCACCCTACCCACCAGGGCACTGAGACAGCTGCCGACGCAGAGACCCCCCCCCCCCCCCCCCCAGCTACTAAAAGGGCTTCCTGCCTCCAGGTGTGCCGGCCGCTGCAGTGCTCCGAGTCCCAGGACATTGCAGCAATCTGGCCAGCATCCTGGACACGCCCTTCAGTTCACAGACCTGCACCCGAGGCTCAGGGGGAGGCAGGTACACATCCACCTGTGCCTGCACAGGGCTACTCGGTGACAGCCCCTGCACTTGGCCCTGGGGCCCCTACTCCACGTCCAGGTCCTGTGCCTCTCCTTGGACTTTTTTGCCTCTGAAACCTAACCCCTAAATCCTTGTCACTCAAAGCAAGGTCCGAGGTCCGTGAAAGAGCCACAGCAACACACCTGGGAGCCTATGAGAACCGCAGACCCTCAGCCCCGCCCACCAGCTGAACCAGAAGCCGACTTTCAAACAAGACAGCGGTGGTTCCTGAAAGCTGAGAAGCCCGGCCTTGATGCCTTCCCACCTCTCAGTGGTGACGGTGACCGTGACCATGACCCGACCTGCAACTTCCTCTCCCACAGTCAGCGTCTGCTTCCCTCCTCTTAAGCTCTCAAGTCATATTTTAACCCCAGACTGACTCACTCAGTGGAACAACCTCCCTGCAGTGCCTGTAAGTGGTATCTTACTCTTTTTTTTTTAATATATTTTTTATTGAACTCAAGAAGGGAGAGGGAGGGAGAGAGAGATAGAAACATCAGTGATGAGAGAGAATCATTGATTGGCTTCTTCCTGCAACACCAAACACCAGGGACTGAGCCAACCTGGGCATGTGCCCTGCCCAGGAATCAAACTGTGACCTCCTGGTTCATATAGGTCAACGCTCAACCACTGAGCCATACTGACTTGTTGTTATCATTATTATTTATTGTTAATAATAACTATGTCAATAAACCCCTTTTCTTTAGATAGTGCTTTACCGATTTCAAAGTCCCTATGTTTTTATTAGAAGTAAACTGTGGCTATGGGCAGGGGCTCTTCCACTTGCTGTATGACCTTGGGGGAAGCTTTACCTTCGCTGGGCCTTGATTTCACTGTATGGACAGTACACCCACTGAGTGCACAGGTCCATTCCAGCATTGTCATTCCGATTCTAGAAAGAAATCCTTCTCCCTCCTTCGCTTGGCCATGGAAGTCCAGGAACCTGAATACTTTAGGAGGTTCGTTAGCCTGTTCAGCTACTTAAGCGGAAGGAAAGATATATTCTGTTAATAATTTTAGAACGCAGAGCTCCATGCACACCCATGTAAATTCAACAAGTAAACTGTATGTGCTGCAGAGTAAGTGAGATTTAAACAACTCACGGGAATATTGCTGTCATTATTTAACTGGTAAGTTTGGAGGTAAAGCAAGAGGGTGAAACAATAGCTCTTTTGAGTGAAGGAGTGAGTCAGTCCACCAGGAAGGTGAGAGGGAAGTCAAAGATAAGGCCCTTCATCAGGAATAGGCAGGGCGGGTTGGGCTGAGAGCTGGAGAGGGCGCGGGTGTGAGGAGGAGGGAGGCCAGAATGGCTTTTCTGGAGAGAAATCCCCGGAGAAGGCTAATCCGCAGAATGGGCCGCTCTTGGGGCCTGGAAGTGGGAGGCGTTTTCTTCTTAGGAGGGTAGCGTCGTGGGAAAGGCAGCTCAGGAACAAAAGGAAACAAGGGACTCTGAGGAGGAGGGAGAGGGACCCGGGAGAAGCAGGGGCGGCTGAGCAGGTGCGGGGAGGGGAGCCCGGCCACGCTGAGCAGCAGACAGGAGCTAGAGGAGCAGTCAGAGGGTCAGAGGAGCAATAGGTGGTGGTCCACTGAGGCTTCCTAGGAAGAGCATCTTTATTTTATTTTAGTTTAGTTATTTTATTATTTTATTTTATTTATTTTATTTTATTTTATTTTATTTTATTTTATTTTATTTTATTTTACAGACCAGGAAGCAGTGCCCCTGTCAGTTACGTGCTCGCATCCTCTGCGAACATGGCACTGTGTTGAGATGGCGCTTTGGGGTATTTATGAAATTCTGCCGCAGTCGTCACCCTCTGACACGTCGTTACAATGGGACCGACTCATGGTCTGCCTTCTGAGTGAATCTCTCCTCCCTTTTAGCATTGAGTGCTATAGAGGGGGATTGATGGCCAGTTTGGGGGGCTATACCTCCCTTCCCTTCTGTGCCCCGGAACACGGTCTGAGTTGTGGGAGACAGAGCAGTGCTACTTTGTGTTTCTCGTAGATAAGATCTGAGGCTCAGACCGTTGCCTACGGACACCAGTCGAGGGTATCGGCTGTGTCCCCAGAGTGGACATGGGCAGTGGGGCCCAGCTGTGGCCAGCGCAGAGCCTGGAAGGCACATGTGAGAGAGGGCAGGGGAGGCGTAGGGCTGCCCGCGGGGAGCATGGCGGGGTCCTCAGTGAGGCTCTTCTTGCCACCATGGAGAGTGAGGAAAAAACTCCTCATATTTGTCATGGACCCAGATGTACTTCTGAGGCTCCTGGAGGAAAAGGTGTGGCTTACATAGGTGATAGAAGTGAGGACTGTTTGTTTGGAAACTGTAGATTAACACCTTCCAGAAAACAGAACTCCAAGTGGGTAAATGCCACCAAAATTTGGAGAGTGCCCTGGCCGGGTTGCTCAGTGGATGGAGCATCGGCTTTTGGACTGAGGGGTCCCAGGTTCGATTCCGGTCAAGGGCACGTGCCCGGGTTGCGGGCTCGATTCCCAATAGGGGACGTGCAGGAAGCAGCCGATCAGTGATTCTCTCTCATTGATGTTTCTGTCTCTCCCTCTCCCTTCCTCTCTGAAATCAATAAAAATATATTTTAAAAAATATGGAGAGTGCACTTTAAAAATCTCTTTTCCTTTAAGGATGGGGGCTTGCTCCTGACACCCAATGGAAATCAATAGGATGGAACCTCCAGGGGCCTCACTAAATAAAAGTCACCCCCGGGATGTGCTGATCAGCACGTCCAATAGAAACAGTGCCAGCTCCACGTGCGATTGTAAATTTCCCAGCAGCGACCATTTAAAAGTGGAAAGGAACAGGTGAAATTAACTTTATAATATATTTTAATCTGGTATATCCAAAATATTATTTCAATAGGTATTCAGTATAAAAAAATACTAAAAAGATCTTTTACCTTCTTTATGTTGGTACTGCCTTGTCCTGAGTATTTCACCCTCCGGCACACGTTAATCCCGACCAGCCACCTTCCGGTGCCCAGTAGCCAAACAGGACTGGTGGCTGCCATGCTGGGCAGCACAGACTTAGAGGACAAGAAATTGGACCTAAATAGTTACTGGAGTCTCTCAGAGTTATTGAAACAGTTTATCTTGTTTTGGGTTATTTGAAAGAAAAGCTGGGGTGAATGGTTTTTAACTTCATCTTCTTTTTTTTTTTTTTTGAGGTGGGGTTTGAAGGAGAACTTCATAACATTCATTCACCCCCTCGCTCACTGACGGTGTATTTATTGGGTGCTCACTGAGCACGAGGCACTGTGATAATGGGGAATTTCGTCTTAACAGGTTCTTCTTTGGATTTCTGTCAGTGTAATTGTGAGGGTATAAACAGTGGAGTCATCTGAAATACCTAAACAGACTCTTTTTTAAAAAATATTTTTTTTATTGATTTCAGAGAGGAAGAAAGAGGGAGAGATAGAAACATCCATGATGAGAGAGAATCATGGATCGGCTGCCTCCTGCAAGTCCCCCACTGAGGATCGAGCCCACAACCCAGGCATGTGCCCTTGATCAGAATCGAACCTGAGACCTTTCATTTCGCAGGCTGACGCTCTATCCACTGAGCCAAACCAGCTAGGGCTAACCAGACTCTTTAGTGCTGTTAATTATTAGGGTCAAACTCCATGCCATTTGATGAGGCCACCAGTCCTCGGCTTGAGCGGGCAGAGAACCACCTGAAGGAGCTGGGTTGCTGGGCCCACCTCCAGAGTCTCTGAGTCAGTAGGTCCGGGGTGGGGCCCCATCACCTGAATTTCTGACAGTTCCCAGGAGTTGTTAATGACGCCGGCTGGAGGCCACACTTTGAGAATCACAGTTTCCCCTTTAGATCCTTCACCTTTTATGTATTCCACACGTCTGGAGGCAGAGTTGAGCATCTCTGGAGGGTTGAACAACCACAAGATTTCATGCATCTCAAAGGGGTTAGTTGGGGAATGTGTGGATCGCCTTCCTGTGGTCTGTTTTCTGAGATGCGGAGGCAGTGGCCCAAGTGGGAAATTCCTTGAGAAACTTAAGAACAATGCCTGGACGAGTGACCTAGTGTGGGCTCATCTGGGGGAGCGTCACCTTGGGGACCAGCGTCACAGATCATGGCCGAGCAAACCCCCCTGTGCAAACCATTGAGTGCGAAAAACTGAGGAGCTGCCATTGAGCACCTGCCACAGGTTCCAGGGCTCACACTTGAACTGGGGGAGAGGGTTCAGTATCCCATGGTTATCAAAGCCCTTGGATGCCCTGTACCTGCAAAGAATGTGTAAGACACTCCTTCCACCTCCTGTCGGGGACAGCTGATCCCTAAAGCCAGGTGTAGCCGTTGTCATTCCCAGTGTGGAACCACTGTGCGTGTGTGCTCAGACAAAGTAAAACCGCCGTGTGTGCTCACTCAGTGTGGAACCGCCGTGTGTGCTCAGACAGTGTGGAACCGCCGTGTGTGCTCAGTCAGTGTGGTACCGCCGTGTGTGCTCAGTCAGTGTGGTACCGCCGTGTGTGCTCAGTCAGTGTGGAACCACCGTGTGTGCTCAGACAGTGTGGAACCGCCGTGTGTGCTCAGACAATGGGGAACCGCCGTGTGTGCTCAGACAGTGTGGAACCGCCGTGTGTGTGTGTGTGCTCAGACAGTGTGGAACCGCCGTGTGTGCTCAGACAGTGTGGAACCGCCGTGTGTGCTCAGACAGTGTGGAACCGCCGTGTGTGTGTGTGCTCAGACAGTGTGGAACCGCCGTGTGTGCTCAGTCAGTGTGGTACCGCCGTGTGTGCTCAGACAGTGTGGAACCGCCGTGTGTGCTCAGTCAGTGTGGTACCACCGTGTGTGCTCAGACAGTGTGGAACCGCCGTGTGTGCTCAGACAATGGGGAACCGCCGTGTGTGCTCAGACAGTGTGGAACCGCCAATGTGTGTGTGTGTGCTCAGACAGTGTGGAACCGCCGTGTGTGCTCAGTCAGTGTGGAACCGCCATGTGTGCTCAGTCAGTGTGGAACTGCCAATGTGTGTGTGTTTTGTCAAGGGCTGCTCCAAAGCCATGACCCTCACAGGGGCCCCCGGGGGACACGTGTTATCTTACAAGATGTAAATCTTATGCACTAGCTCAGGTACAAGGACGCACCTGGGAGGGAGAGTTGGGCTGTCCGGGCGTCAGTGAGGCCAGGACCTCTGACTGGGCCCTGGTTACACTCCTGTCTCAAACGTCGGCTGGATTTTGGAAGCACCAGATAAGAGGCCGCTCTGCCTGCTGGTGAGCCCTGATGCTTTGTCTTTCGTTTGGTCATTTCTCCCGGTTCAGGTCTCCGTTGCTGCGCTTGGAATGTCGGCCGAGCATTGTCTAAAAGATGACACATTCTCTCCAAGCCAGAGCCCTTTTGTCTGATTATTATTACAAATTCCACCTGCAGGGCTGCAGGTCTCCTTCACAGCTTGGAAGTCTAGGCTTTCCACGCCAGCGACTGAAACAGGGGTGCTGGGCGGGGCTCCCCTTTGCTCCCGCCGTGACGCTGCCCACCACGGTGCAGAGAGAATTCCTAAGAGTAGCACAAGAATGCGGTGGCCGCCGTCTGCCTTCCTCAGTCTCCCCTGGGGCAGGGGTGAGTTAGGGGCCTGGTCACTTGGCTCTATGTAAACCCCGTGGAGTTAGGGTAAGGGCACAGAACCCCGGAAGATCCAGGAAAGGGGTTGGGTGGGGGAGGGCCCAGCACCAGCCCAGGAAGAATGAGGAAGAAAGTTGGTTCATTTGAAAGAAAGCTCACCCCTTCCCAGACCCAAGAAGATACCATCTTAGCAGCCTTGGCGGCAGGCTGCAGGTGAGGAATGAGCCACAGAGAAGGTCTGCCTGTCTGGGTCCTGGCCCTCCGGGGCCTGCCAGGCGCCGGTGTGCGGCTGAGGCCCGGAGGCTGGACTTCTTCCCAGAGAGAAGGAGCTGAGCCACCGGTCCTGGGGGCGCCGCGGGCACCTGGCGCAGGCCTCGCCTCTGCTCCCATCAGTCGTGCCACCGCGGCTCGCACCCTCCTCTGCGCGAGTCCCACACGCGCTTCTCTCACGACTCCGTGGAAGGATCCCGTCTCCACCGGCACAGGTGCTGCCCCCGGAGGAGCAATGGAGGATGGTCTTTTCTCCCCACGTCCCCGCATTTCCTCAGGACAGACCGTGACAGACGAGGGGACGTGCCCGCTGTCCTGCTCCCTGTGCCCTAAACGACTCCACAAGGATCCACTTGCGATCCTTGATGCCCCTTCCGCCGCCACCGCTCCCGTTTTAGAAAAAAGACATTTTCTCTTGGATGCGGATGACCGGGTTTTGCCATCACATAGGGCAATCCTGCGAATACGAACAAAAAGGTCAAGTTCTTAGGAAAGAGCGGAGAGGACAGCGTGGCGCACGGGCGGCCTGGGTCGTTGCGGCTGGTGTTGACCGGAGGCCGACTCCTGAGTCCTGGAGGCGGACAGACCTTGGTTGGTGACTACAGGAGATTCCGCACGCGTCTCTCCACAAGTGCAGAACGTTCCGTACATTTGTGTGGCCATCGTTTATCCTGGGGTGACATCTCCCGAGACATTTAATGAAAATTACCCCTGGCTGGCGGTTTACTGGTAGTTAGTACTTTAGTTAGTACTTTAACCGAGCACCCTCGGAAGTACTGGGGAGAATCAGAAGAAACCTGGCTGTTTACTAGTAGTTAGTACTTTAACCGCACACCCTCGGAAGTACTGGGGAGAATCAGAAGAAACCTGGCTGTTTACTAGTAGTTAGTACTTTAACCGTGCACCCTCGGAAGTACTGGGGAGAATCAGAAGAAACCTGGCTGTTTACTAGTAGTTAGTACTTTAACCGAGCACCCTCGGAAGTCCTGGGGAGAATCAGAAGAAACCTGGCTGTTTACTAGTAGTTAGTACTTTAACCGTGCACCCTCGGAAGTACTGGGGAGAATCAGAAGAAACCTGGCTGTTTACTAGTAGTTAGTACTTTAACCGCGCACCCTCGGAAGTACTGGGGAGAATCAGAAGAAACCTGGCTGTTTACTAGTAGTTAGTACTTTAACCGCGCACCCTCAGAAGTACTGCGGAGAATCAGAGGAAACCTGGCTGGAGGCAGGCACGCTCCCGTGAAACCACGGAGGGCTTTTTCTTAAGTACAAGGGACATACATTGATTCCCTCTCAGCTCTGGAGGCTGCAAGTGCAAGATCAAGGTGTCAGGCAGGTCCGGCTTCCCCGCGGCCTCTCTCCTTGGCTTGCAGATGGCCAAGAAGGCTTTTTTTTTTTTTTTCAACAGAGGAACATCAATGAGAATAGGTGACTGCAGGGCAGGGTGTGTGGTCTTTGCATTATTGACCATCTGGGCCAGAGGATTCTCTGGGTGGGGAGACATCTTGTGTTTAAAGCTTGTTCAGTAGCAAATCCCTCCCCACCACCCCCTCGATGTCACTAGCACCCCATCCCTGAGCTGGGACAATAAAATTATCTCCTGACAGTGCCCAGTGTGCCCTGGGGGGCAGCATCACTGTGGTCAAGAACCCGTGCTACAGTGGAAGCTGAGTTTGTGAGAGGGAGCCTGGGCCTAGGAGAGAATCAAGAGAGATTAGTCACAGGGAGTTGTCTGGAGAAAACAATTCTTACCCTCAGGATTTCGAAAGACGTGAGGCTGGGGATCAGAATTGCCTAAGGGGGTGGCATTTGGGGGCCGGGTGGGGAGACCACGAATAGGAGAAGAGAGGTGTTGTTTCAGAAACTGGTGACTGAAAGGGAAATGCAGGCACCCACGTTAGATTTCTTTGGCTGGCAGCGGGGTGGACCAGAGTGAGGGGTAATGATTGATGAACTGGCCCGTGTCGGACAGGTAATAGCTGCTCAGTCCAGAGCTCAGCATGCCCAAAGGCAGAACCAGGAGAGGGTGAGCATGGCTAATCCTTACCTAGCACACACCATGTGCCCCGCAGTATTTCATGTGTCCCAGATGTTAATGTCATCCTCTAGGCAACTGTAGGAGAAACTGAGGCACAGAAAGAACAAGTCACTTACAACAAAAAGCCTCTCTGTGATTAAATGGCAGAGCCATCGTCGCCACCGTAGCGATCCATCTGGTTGCAAGACCGTGTTCTTACCCCTGCGCTGGGACAGGGGGTCGAGAAGGCCGTGCGGGCGATGGAACTCTCGCCACAGGCCGCCGAGTGGGTCTGAAGTTCACGTGGTCGGGAAAAGAAAGGCTGAAATGAAGATGAAGAGTCCAATCAGACAGCTCAGTGCTGCCAGCCCCAAGGATCGGAGCAGGGAGGGCGAGGCTGACCCTGCGGCCGGCCTTCGGCAGGAGGTGGCCGTGCGGCCTGGGCAGGCCTGGGCTTGGGGGCGGCTGCGGAAGGAGAGGTCACCATCTCCCGAGGGACAGACTAGGAGAGAAAGGAAGGCTACGCACCAAGGTTTTTGACTTCCTAAACCAGCACTACCCAATAGAAATACATCATGAGCTACAAATGCAAGCCACACACGTCATTTTAAACGTTCCAGAAGCCACATTTTATTTCATTTATTTTTAAATATATATATTTTATTGATTTTTTACAAAGAGGAAGGGAGAGGGATAGAGAGTTAGAAACATCGATGAGAGAGAAACACCAATCAGCTGCCTCCTGCACACTCCCTACTGGGGTGTGCTCGCAACCAAGATACATGCCCTTGACCGGAATCGAACCTGGGACCCCTCAGTCTGTAGGCCGATGCTCTGTCCACTGAGCCAAACCGGTTAGGGCTAGAAGATGTATTTTCGTAGTAAAAGGAAACAGGTGAAATCCATTGTAAAGATATATTTTGTTACCCAGTTTTTCACTATGTTATCATTTGAACATGTCATCAATATTTCGAGAGTTTGGAGATACTTTACATTCTCCTTTTCGTACTACATCTTTAAAGTCTGGTGTGTATTTTACACCAGCAACACATCCCAATTGAGACTAGACACATTTTTAGTGTCAGGGAGCGACCAGTGGCGGGGACCCCGTATTGGACGGCGGAGCTCTACGCCCCCAGCTGCTGTTCCGGAGAGCGGCTGGTGATTCCTCTGAGCTGGTGGCTCCCGTGCCACCTGCCTCCCGTTCGCTGCCTGGTGTGCGAGAATGCGCTTGCGGTTCCTGTCCCACCTGGGCCCATGCGGGTTACCAGAGGGAGCTGCCTCAGAGCCATCCATCGCGCAGGGAGCCCCCGATGGGCCTTTCAGTGACCATCGTGGCCTGTCCAGAGCCCGACATCCAGCCGTTACCAACTCCGAAGGAAAGCAAAACCAATAACTTCGGTCTGAAATGGAATTCAAGTGTGTGGGAAGGAGGAATTTCTAATATGGGGAAGGCAGCAGCCCATCGATAGAGAAAGATTGGATTCAGGCTAAAGCAATGAAAGACAAAGAATTGTGTTTGGGATTTTATTTCTTCTGTCTGAGCAATTCATTTCAGATCCTCAGGATTCCATTTTTCCACTTGGCTGCACGGGGTGGTCTGGGGAGTCGTTACTAAAGTAAAAATTATTGCTATGGCACCTTGCCAACATCACCCAGTGAACTTGGGGAGTGTGAAGCCATGTGACGGAGTTCACATAATGTGGGGTGGAGATTTCTCCTCTGATGGAGGCTCCTGCTCTATCCCGGCCGAGCCAGAGGGAGGAGCTTGCTCAGGAGGAAACATCTGGCGATGGGGAGGGCCGCAGCGCCCGGGCACCAGGGCTGGGTGCCCCTCCGACTCGGAGAGAAATGGAGGTGAGCCCTCCCCATTCTAATCCCGCTTCAGCGTTATTACAGCCCCAAACACCAATGGTGGTGCGGCCTCCCGCGGAGCGCTCCGAGACAGAGGCCGTTAGCAGCTGCTCCTCCCTGATGACGAATGGTGGTCGGTTTGCTTCCATCGTATTTTAGTAACTGCCTGCACATGTGGCAGTTATGGGCACAGAGAGTCTGGTGGCGATTCCGGAAGCACACGGCACAGGTGACTCACTGGACGCAGTGGCCGTCAGGGGCAATGCCATCTCTATGGCAAGCGATTCCACCCAGCACCTGGCTGCCTGGCAGCCTCTTGGACCAGGTGTGCGAGACCGCATTTGGCTACCTTCTGATGCTCTCTTTTTTTCTTAATATATTTTTATTGATTTCAGAGAGGGAGCGAGAGATAGAAACACCAATGATGAGAGAGAATCATTGATCAGCTACACGCCCCCTACTGGGGATTGAGCCTGCAACCCGGGCATGTGCCCTGACTAGGAATCGAACCGTGACCTCCTGGTTCATAGATAGATGCTCAACCACTGAGCCCCGCCACGGGGCTGATGCTCTCTTCTCCCAGGCAGCCCAGCTTCCCTGCATGTGCCCTGGAGACCCCACTCTGGAATCAGCCACTCGCTTCTTCCTGTTGGTATGATTGGCCATCGGAGCTGCTCTGGGCCTGGGCCGGTGGGAGGAAATCTGCCACCACCGTCTCTGATGGAGAGGGGGAGCCCCTCTCCTGTCGCAGAGCGCACCTTCGTGGAGGAAAAGTGCTGTGCATATTTCATGGACACTCCATTTCTCAGTTAAAGTGGTAGTCCACTCACTGATTTCTGTGTTTCCTCATTTCAAGCTCCAGGTTGCCGTGGATATTATTTTGCAGTGCACCAGTTACCAATGTTTTGCACAGAAAAATGTCTGGGAGAAAAGGTGTTGAAGACCTAGAATTTGTTGAAGGAGCATTAGGAGCTGTCTTTCCAATTGTATCGCATTTTAGAGCTGATTGTGGGAACAAAAATAACAAGATGATGGAAGAAATCCAGTATAGATGCAAAAAAGATGGGCGTGGGGTTAGACAGGGTCTCCAGCCAGCAGGCCAGACCAGCTGGCACTGTCCAGGACTGAGGCTGGTGAGGACCCCTGGTCAGGCAGAGATGCTGTGGTCCAGACCCTCCGGGAAGAGCATGGGTGACAGGTCAAGGGATTGTTCACTGCCCACGCCCTCTCCCCTTCGTAAAAGAGCAGCCGAGGGCTGTAAAGGCCAAACATCTAGGTCAGCCAGGATGTGGGGTGCAGTGCAGTGCTGGGACTGTTCTAGACGCCTGAAGAGTGAACCATGCGGTACCATGGGGGCTAAGAGGCTCAGGCATCCATCATCTGCATGGAGCCACCCCGGGATCCATTAGTGAGGTCAACTCCAGAGGCGTGCATGCTTCACGCTGAGAATACCGAAGGGTGGGGGCTCACAGGTGAAACTGGGCTGGAAACAAGGAATTCCTCGGTCACATTTCTCCTAAGAAATTGACGGAAGAATTGAGACACTCCTACCCTGCTGAGCAGATGCCTCAGAGCAACAAGCATCCCATTCTTGACAAATAAAACTGTTCTGTGGTGCTCTCAGCTGACGTGTAATGGGAGTGGGGCGGGAGCTTCATTGGATAATCAGAGACAAATGCATAAAGATTCAGATTGTCATTCACTCTTCATGCCAACCAAGCGTGGGACCAAATAAATCACTATTTGTCAGAAGGGAAGGAAAAATCAGAGGTACCTATGTCTGAATGGCTGGAGGGAGAACGGTAGGCATTTAGGAATTGCCTTTTATATTATGCATGCCTGTTTTTACAATATGTGCAAATCGGTGACCATTACCTGCTAACCTCTAGAAGTGGAAACTCCATTTGTTTCTCATCCAACCCAGGCCCACAGGTATTTAGTGAGTTGTTGGCTGTCGCTGTGAGCGTGGGAAAGAATACAAAGGAAAGGGAAATTGTTTTGTTTTTGTCAGAGTCTAGACTGTGCTGTTATCGATCACAAGTGCTTCTAGTAAATAATTCACCTGAATCCTGTTCTCGCTTACACTTTGTTTCACGGCACCTGCAGGCCTTTGTGAAAGTCCCGATGCACAGTAAGGGCAGACAGTCACTCCTGCAGTCTGGGTCGGGGTTAGGGGAAGCTCATTCTTGGCCTTTTTCTGACCTGGCACCAGGCACCTCACAGGGTGGGGCCTTGGCGGGCCGCTGTGGGTGAGCTCCTGTCAGTAAAGGAACACGTCCTCGTGCTGCATCCGAAGTCGGGTGCTTGAATCATTTCATTTTAGTCACTGCGAGTGGGACGATGTTGCATTAGGGTGTTGATCTAATGGTGGGCTGGATCGAGGTCAGCAAGCACTCATTGAGTGCTTACCGCCAGTGTACCTTCAACCCATCTGCAAAATACAAGAAAGGTGTTCACGGACAACGTAGGCAAGTCATTCAGTTAATTTATATTTAGTCACATGCCTTTGAAGAGCACAAAGCAAAGTGGAGTCTAAAAGTTGGGGAACACGAGCCGTGTACGGAGTCCTACACCCCAAAGCAGTTGGGAACCTCATCAGTCATCTCTCCAGCCCCCATGATATAGATCTGAGGAACCCAGAGAAGTTACGTCACGTGGCGGTGGCACAGCGTGACCGATGTGACGGGGTCTCCTACGCCCAGGAAAATGTTTCCCCCTGGCGCAATATCTGGACAGTGCTTCCCAGAGGAAAGATGCAGTGCCCAGCATGAAGGCACTTCTAGAGGTGAAGGTTAGGCTGAGGTCATCTGGGCTGTGACCTGAGTATGTGGCGTGGCCTCGTCCAGCCCCGTGTGGCTGCCAGAGGCCCAAGAGGAGAGTTAAACTTCCAAGAGTGACCAGGGGCCCGAGATGAGTCACACAGCCTCCTTCCTAAAGAGCTTCAGGGACGAAAAAGAGTCTGGAGAACATGTTGCTCACAGCCAGTCTTCAGGAGAGGTAGAGAGGACATATTTTTAAAACCGTTGATGAAACCTATGAACTTATAATTAGCTTTTGAAGCAGCAGAGGTATTGCCATTGACGTCTAACTTTATGAACTGTAGGGAGCCAAAACTATCCCAACCCCTTTTGCAAATGTGTGCCTTTTTCCAAATTCTTTTAAAAGTCATCTTGTTGTTGTTGTTCATTGCAAAATAATATAGGTTGTAGACATCTTGAAAAGCATAAGAAAAAATTTGTTTAATTCTTTATTTTTAATGAATTTATTTATTAATCCTACCAATCAGAGATCTCCATGGTTAATATTTTGATGTATCCTTCCAGTATTTTTTCTCTGCATAATACATTTTCACAAAAATATGGATTCACATTGCACATTATTTTGAAAACAGATTTTAATATACCATGAACCATTCTACTCCACCATTAATAGGTGTATACCATATATCATAACTTGTTTAATCACTTCCTTCTTGTTGACATTTACTGTAAGTTGTTCTCCATCCTATATAATAAAAGGCCAGAGACCATAAGCATCATGACCAGACGACTGCTCGACCAGTCGCCATGAGGTGCATTGACCGCCTCTCGGTCCCTCCCCTGCGGCCCACAGGCTCCAATCGCAGCAAGGGGCTCGGCCCCTGCCGCCATGGTGGCGGCCGCCTCAGCCCTCGCAGCCCCGGCTTCGTCCGGAAGGATGGAAGGACGTCCGGTCTAATTAGCATATTACACTTTTATTATTATAGATATATGTATATGTACACACACACACACACACACACACACATATATATATATATATATGTATGTATATATACACTTTTGGAACTTGCATATAGATAGGTAGGTAGATAGATATTCATTGGTTGATATTAGTCACTGAAGTTTCTTATTCATTTTAACCAATCTGGGTTCACTAAAGAGACAAGAATATGTGATCATAACAGAGAGCATGTTTTTCCTTTAAAATAGAGTGTATTTATAGATACTATGTACTAGTTCTGTACTGGCATCCTTAATTTTCTTTTCCTTGTTAAAGATAAAATCACATCTCATTACTGTACAGAATGAGATGTAAGCCAGTTCTTGCACACAGGTCTTGGCTGATGCCCTCGTACTAATGCCACTCAGATTTCAATAAAAAACTATCATGTTTTCCTGGCAATAATAATGAAACACAGCCCTGCCCTGGCATGATTTCTAGTGCCCAGTTCTTACCTTCGTTCTCATCTACTTGTCTTACAATATTGCAAACACTGACCTCCCAAATTGATCTCTATTATCATATAATATGTACTGGTTTCTGATAACGCGGAAGCTGTGCCCGTGGAGTAGAAACACACAAATATTTCTAGCTTTGGCCTCCGTAGAAGAATCGATTTTCATTTACACAGCACAGCAGTTTTGTGTGTGTGCTCAGAGGACTCTCACAAAATTGGAGGCAAATGAAAACTTTGCAAGGACATAGCCACCTTTATTTCTTTCACACTGAGGGAAAGGCGTGGGCACCCGTGTGGAAAATATAATCTGGCAAAATATAAGAGGGTCATTAATTTTCATTTAGCTATAAGCATATTTTGGGTTAACTCAGTTAAAATTAAAAAGGTCATAACTGCTAAGCACTTTCTTTTTCTTTAGTTGCATTAATTAGTGAATATATATAACAGACACCTCCTCACCCCCAAAAAAGAGCTTGTGGTAGCTGTGACCATCTTAGCATCTGTCCAGCCCAGAGACCAGGTTGGGTTCTGGCCTTCAGCTCACTTTATGTCAAAGGTTTAATCTTTTGAAAATGTCCTTTGGAACTACAGGGTCACTAGTTTGTCTCAAGGTGTGCTATCGAACACTCCCTCCTTCGAGTCATTGCCGCACAGAACTAGGCGCCCTTAGTGCTCCTTCTAGGCCAGTGGTCGGCAAACTCCTTAGTCAGCAGAGCCAAATAGCAACAGGACAACGATTGAATTTCTTTTGAGAGCCAAATTTTTTAAACTTAAACTTCTTCTAACGCCACTTCTTCAAAATAGACTCGCCCAGGCCGTGGTATTTTGTGGAAGAGCCACACTCAAGGGGCCAAAGAGCCGCATGTGGCTCGCGAGCCACAGTTTGCCTACCATGGTTCTAGTAGGTGCATTTGTCATCCCTGCTGCTTAAAACATCTCCTTGACAAATCGCTGTTTAAACCTCTTCTGATCAAATTAACACAAATATTATTGGTTGGGTTCTGGTTCTTTTTAAACCTGTATCTGCTTTCTAGTTTTTCTGCCCATGTTTGCAAGAGCTAAACAGACACAGTAGATCTCACAGCGACATAAGGCTGGGAGGCACCAGGTCATAATTAATTCAGGCCCCAGTGGTTCCCAGTGGGCACCAGTAGAGATCTGACCTTCACTTTGATGTGTTCAAAGCCAGTCATTTCACCCTGGTGCTCAGGGAAGTACCAGATCCTTGGTTGAGATCCTTTCTCTTCCAGTGTAGATGCTTTGGGAGCTCAGGGCCTCTCCGGATGTCTCTGCATTTAGCACCATCCCTTAGGGCAGCCACGGGGGTGCCAGGCTGGTGGGACACATGCCAAGAGGGTGTCCTGCTGGGCAAGGCCACCGAGAGCCCTTGGGATGGCGCCACAGCAGTTTAATCATTCTAAGCAGAAGGGTTGTCCTCAGGAGGTAAAGTAGGAAGTCTGCTCCTCACTTCTCCACTTCCGTGCCCGCCAGACTGCCGTCTCCCCCTCAGGTTCACCTCTCCTCCTCTCCTCCTCTAGCCTGCTGGTGGAACTTTAATTTTCCCTGAATAGTAACCACTCAGAATGTTTCCCTTGCCAATGGGGTTGGTATTTTCCAAATATCAAAGCCTTGGTCTAAAGGGCTAGGGGCAGGTTTCGGGGCTCTGAGAGAGGGGAGGGAGATAGAAACATCAATGATGAGAGCAAAGCAGTGATCGGCTGCCTCCTGCACACCCCACACTGGGGATCAAGCTGCAATGCAGGCATGTGCCCTGACCGAGAATCGAACCATGACCTCCTGGTTCCTAGGTCCACACTCAACCACTGAGCCACGCCAGCCGGGCTCTGAGAGCCTCTTAAAGAAGATTGGGGTGAAGGGGAGGGGCCTGAAATTATCCCATGTGGGTGGTGGATTCTGTCAGTGAGAGGGCGGCCCTGCTAGGGTGGCTGCGGGGTCGCTCTGCAGATACCACCAGCTGTTCTGAATCACCGGGGTCTCCCCGGGAAAACGCTTGGGTGGCTGGGAGTGATGTGTGAACGGCTTCCTGTGAGCGAGCCACGTGAGTGTGTTTGGGTCCATAACCAAGAGGAATGGGAGAGTAAGAGGCATGGGTGATGTGTGTGTGGGGGGAGCACCCCCAGGCCCTCAGACTTCCACATGCACGAGCCCCAGGGGTCTTGGCACATGTACATTCTGCGGCGCTACTTCAGGTCTTGGCACATGTAGATTCTGCGGCGATACTACGTCCAGACCTGCTTCTCTGCCGAGCGCCGGTGTGTGGATGCTGCCAGGACCACGCTGGGAGTGACGGGCCCTGCAGCGTGGTCCTCAGCATTGGCTGCGGGGTCCCGTCTCGGGGGAGCCTTTCCACGCCCTGAGGCCAGACTGTCCTCAGCGATGAAGTCGGCCTCTGAGGGCCGGCCGGATGTGGGCAGTGTTGGAAGCTCTCCACTCACTCTGCCCAGGCTGAGGGTGTGGGGGGCCGAGTGGACGATGGGACTCCGTCCCGCCTCTTTGGAAATTTACCGGATGCATGTGGCAGGGTCGCTGTCTGCGTGTCCTTCGAGGGTGTGTGAACTCAGGTGCACAGCTGCCTCTCTGCAGCCCCAGGCCTGCTCTGCCTTGTTCTCCCGTCAGTCCCGGCCGAAGCCCGCACGGGTATTCTCGCTGTTCGCCGTCACCTGTGGCCTGTCCCGCCCGCACAGCTAGCTGCCCCAGTTCTCCCAGGCAACCTGCTAGGGCTGTGAGGGTCTGCACGGGATAAGCCTGGGTGTTTTCCCTTCCCGTAGAGCAGGGCTCTCCATCCTGCAACATCGGAACCACCCCGGAGTCTCTGATTTAATGGGTCTGGGAAGGGTCCGTGCATCAGGGGAGTTTGGAAAGCTCCCTGTGCTTCTAACATGAACTCAGGGACCAGAACCAGGCTGTAAGATAACATGGCACTCAAAAATTAGATGTATTTCTATTTTCCTCAACATTTGAAAAATGATTCTAAACAATAAGGTCAGACAATAAACACAACATAGACATTATTTTTAAAATATGCACTTAATGATTACATATATACACATATACATATTTATTTATTTATTTATTTATTTATTTATTTATTTATTCCCCACAGCCAATACCTGGTGTTTTTGAGGAGGCCAGTGGGCAAAATGAAGAGATATTTGAGCTCAGTTTGCAGTGCGCCAGAGAAAGTGTTCCTGACGTACTATCGTTAGGGGCAAAAATAGAATATTGGGGACTAGCTATGGTTATAAGAAATATTAATCATGCTGTTAACTCTGATTGCCTTGTGCTGGTTAAAGAAAGGACATTCTAACCTGGCTGGGAATTGTACATCCCCCCCCTCCCCCCAATGCAGTCCATTCTCATTCAATAACTGCCTATTATCATGGAAAGATTAACAACCTAGTTGCCCAAACAATGGCGTCCCACCCCAGCCTGCATTGCCTACTTCCCCAAGTAATCTTTGTCCTACCCTAGCTAAGCAGCTGGCTTATGGGGGGCTGCAGAGCAAATTTTTGTGGGTGACCTGCTGCTCTTCCATACTGCCAGCATATGATTCAGCCCTGTCTCTGCTGAAATGGCTCAAGTACTGACAGGTAGCCCGGACCCCTTGGTTGTCCAGTTTCACCATCAGCCACAGTATTTTCAGGGCAGTGCTAGCTGCCGTAACAGGTGAAACCACACCTTTGGATATTAACACTAGGCAACATGGACCAACGTAGCCCCGTGAAGGGTTCTCCGGGGTGGTCTTCCTGGGCGTGGTCCGCCCTTCAGGGCCCAGGTTTGTGGCTCCACGGTGTCCGGAGAGCGGGAACCCGAGGAGAGAGGAGAGTGAGCAGGACTCTGGGCAGGTTCCCACCCTCTGAGCAGTGCCCGCGTGCTGGCACCCCATTGGCCAGAGCTCAGTCACGTGGCCACTCCCACCTGCCTGGACTAGCAAACACAGTCCCAAGCCCTGGCGAGGAGCTGGGAGCCTAGGGGACAGCCAGCCCTCCGGCCCTCAGCGCATTTGTGTGACCAGTGTCAGGAGACTCCCAGAAAGGCACAGGTACCCCGAGGCCGGGAGGGCAGACCCCAGGCCCCCGAGGTGCGAGGGCCTGCAGAGGTTGTGCTCTGTTAAGGGTGTATGCTCTTTTTCTTCTTTTCTCCACAGATATCGCAAACGGCAGCAGTTCAGGGGGGTACCGCTCGCCTCCCAGAACCAAAGAAGTCATCATCAATGGCCAGACTGTGAAACTTAAATATTGTTTCACCTGCAAGATTTTCCGGCCCCCTCGTGCCTCTCATTGCAGCCTTTGTGATAACTGCGTAGGTGAGTAGAAGCAAAAACCGCCTCTGTTCCCGGCTCAGGTGCTTGTGCCAGATCGCCTGTGGCTGACGGAGTGGCCGATTGCCTTTGCGCAAAGCGTGTGTGCGTCCCTGTAATCCTGTGAACCGAATGCTCAGTAATCGTTCATGTTTCCATGTCTTTGCCTCCTGCCGCTGATCCCGTTCTCCGAGCCGAGCGTTACCAAACCCTGTATTTTTCCCCTTCACGCCCTGCCACACCCCCTGTCCCAGTGCAGTGCCGAGGCCTTCTCCCTGGGCACCCATGCCAGGGGGTTCCTTGTTCCCTGGAGCTGCCCGATCAGCAGGCACTTGACATAAGACCACTTCACCCCCAGGCCCCCCGTTGCCCCGTGAGCGGCTGCGGGAATTGCCGGCTGTGCTGTGTTGGTGCTCCCACGTCCCCCGGGGGCAGCGGGTGTGGGGAGTTGGAGGCATTTGAAGTGAAGGAGAGAAAGAGGGACAGAGGCCGGGAGACTTCCGGGCCTACAGTTAGGATTGTCACTTTTCCCGGAGACCACCGAGACCGCCCGTCTGGCTACTGGCGTTCCCCAGGATCAACTAGGGGACGGACTGAGGGAGCACAGTGGAGCCCAGCGGTCCTCGGTTGCAGGACTTGGCCCTGCTGTTAGGCCGCGGCGGCCCACACAGGGTTTCTACAGTTCACCGGGCTCCCAGCCCCTTGTCAGGCACTTCCTGCGCCTTCAGACGGAGAGCTGCTGCCCACACGCACAGAGCGCGTCCTTTCCTGGCCCGAGCCTCTGAGAGACGAGGCTGGCAAGGAGATGGCAGCAGACCCGAGGCACAGGGAGGGCAGTGAGAAACGGACGAAGGCTTTGCACACCAGGGAAGGCCCTCGTTTCTCAGCCCCATACCTGCCTCTAAGAGATGTATCCAACGACATTCCTGAGCAACGAGGCCCCGAAACCCCGTTACCTCATGCAGAAAGGATCCAATGCCTCGGAACAAACCTCAGTAACACATGATCGATTGCCAACATTCTTTCTGAGTCTGTCAGAACAGGTAGTCTTAATTCTCCTTGGGGAAAGTAGAATGGTATCATGTACTTCCTGCTGTGCAGAGCCGGTTTCCTTTTATTTATCTGAATGTACTGGATTCTAACTTGACTCCTCTACGGTTGGTTAGGAAGGCCAAGATTCCCTTCTCAGGCCTTGTCTCGGTTGTATTGGCCTCCATCAACCACCTGTAGCCTTGCCCCCAGCGGGACGGCGTGGGATTATTCTGTTCAGTCTTCCCCGGTGGCAAGTAGCCTGTGGGTAAGAGCCTGGAATCTGGCACCACATGGCCTGGATGCAGATACGGACTTTGTGACAAACTACTTCAGCTCTCCGTGCCTTGGTGTTCTCATCTCTAAATGGGGTCCATAGCAGTCCCTTCCCCATGGGATGGCTGAGGGAATAAATGTGGAACACACGTAAAGCCCTTGGTGTGTCGCGAACGCTCTGGAATTGTTAGCACCGTCGCGTGATTAGTGCTGATACTTTTGGTTGGCTTTCCCTGGACAGTTGCTTCATCTCCTACAGCCATCTGCGGTGGGAGGACCAAAACCCCCGGTCCTCCACGTGAGGGCACATCAGGGTGTCCCCTGGGACGCAGCCTGCGATAGCCTTTGTTTGGTTTCTCATACCCTTCCTGGCGACTCCAGCTTGTGCCCATTTTGAGGACATTTTTAAGCCCACACATCACAGTGGCTTAAGTATCTTCAGGGGAACAGTCTGTAGGGATTTTCAGGACCCTATTGGGGGCTGTAATTCTGCTGTTACGTATGTTATGTGATGGAATGTGTGTACGTTACACTTTTTCACATAAAACCTTCTGATTTGCACACTTCCCCTGGAGTCTAGGGACTGTCCAGTTGCTGCTTATGGTAGGGAGTTAACTTCGAACCCGAGGGGTTCCTGGGCACCTCCTTCTCTTCATCGTTTGTGGGATGTTTACTAGACACCTGTTTCTGCTCATTCCTTTGTACCAGTTGGTCTCAATCCTCCCCGTTTCCTATTTCTAGGCTCAATTCCTAATCATGACACAACTTTCTTCCCCATCTCTCAGTGTTTTAAAATCCCTTTGGGTTATTACAAAACACTTTCTAAAAGGTCATATAGTTCTCTCATTTGTTCCCTCCATCGCCCATAGGTTTACGTGTTCCTTAAAGAACCCCGATGAATTAGATGTAAAATCCCCTTACAAAAGGAGGTGTCAGCCCCTGTGAGCGGTGCCCTTCTCCTCTGGTGTAACTGCTGCAGGCAGTATCCTCTCTCGTAGAAACCACCAGCTGAGAACATCAGAGTCCCCAGTCTGGAACAGCCAGGAGCCCTCCTGCAACCCACCCGCTGCATCCCAGTCACGCGGCAGTCAGCTCTCCACAGCCCAGCATGCTGGGCGCCTATAACTGGGAGAACAGTGAAGGGGAAGGAGAGGAGGGGGAAGGTTTGAGGGTGGCTTCAAGAGGAGGAACATTTGTCCAACCAGCGTGGCTCAGTGGTTGAGCGTTGACCTGTGAACCAGGAGGTCACGGTTGATTCCCAGTCGGGGCACATGCCTGGGTTGCGGACTCGATCCCCAGCTGATCAGTGATTCTCTCTCATCACTGATGTTTCTCTCTCTCCCTCTCCCTCCCTCTCTGAAGTCAATAAAAATAAATATATTTAATAAATAAACAAGAAGAGGAGGAACACTGGACCAAAAGCCCATTGCCCACAGCTGCCTCTAAGCGTCACGTGATGGTCCTAGGGCTGAAGCTTGGCAAACCCCCGCTCGGGGGCCCGCACCGTGGGGGAAGGTGAAATAAGTAGCATCCAGCTGACTGTCACATACAGCTGCTCATGGCACTCCTGGAAAACCACACGGTGCTTCCGACCCATACAGCTCTGGTTTCCGTTCACTGAGCTACGTTCCGGCCCTGCGGGGACCCGTTAGCAGGCCAGCGAGGTGGGCCTCCCGCCCTCGGGGAATAGCTGGAAGCAGGTGTCTCCGGCTGGGAGGTGTAATGGCAGAGTCGGCCACTGTTTTAATTTTAGATGGAAAGTTGTTATTTGAGGAATCCTACTCTTTGCAGCCAGGGAGAAACACCCAGGGATGTGCTGAGAGCTGGGCTGCCCCTGGCTTCCCTCCCCTTCGTAACGACGGGGGTTGGGTTGATCCTTCCAGGCTCACAAACAAAGGTAGCTTTGCGCTGGGAGCGGAGAGAGGGAAATGCCGTTTCCCAGACAGTTCGGGAGAGTGTTGTACTTCGCTAAGTCCGTTTGACATGAAAGCAGGTGGCGAGGGGTCTGTGCCTCCGTCGAGGATGGAGGAAAAGCTTTCCTGGCGAGTGGACTCTGGTGCAAACACAGAACCTGTTGGCAGAGCCCAGTGACGGGGCCATGGCTCTGAGACAGACGCAGGCCTGAGGCCTGGCGCTGGCGTTGAGTAACCTGGCACCCGGGCAGGTGATGTGACCACCCCTGCAGACGGGGCTTACCCCGTGCTGCCTCCGAGGTGCCCTTAAGGGTTAGGGGAGACAGTGCCCAGCAAGCACCCAGGACAGCCCGGCACCCACACCGGGCTCAGGACTGCTTGTCGTGAATGCTGCTGCCACGAGTAACGGGACAGATGCTGCCGCAGGCTCCCAAAGGCTGCAGGCGCGAGGCTAGTCCCCACAGTGGCCGCGCCCCGTTTCTGCAGCCTGGCGCGATCAGGTGATGTGTCGCACTGAAGTGGATCTCCTCTCTCTCCCTGACTTCGGCACCTGTTTCCGTCTCGTTCTCTCATCCTTTCTCTCTCTGTGTTGTCATCACGTTGCTCTGCGCACTGGAAACGGAGTGTTTGGGTTGTTGTCCGTCCGGCACAGCCAGCAGCTGGGCGGTGGACCAGCTCTGCCCTCGCAGCCCTAGGCTCCCTCCGTGGCCAAAGCAGAGTCACCGGGGCCGGGGAAGCACGCGTGCACCGTGAGGTCCTCGCAGACTGACGGCGCGCGTCCTGAAATCCCACAGGAGTCCCCACCCCTGCCCTGACCGGGGGGCCCAGCTACCTTTGGCCAGGCGGAGGCAGCTTGGCCTGGAACTGAGAGCAGCCGCCTGGCCCCAGACCCGCCCTGCCTGGGAGGGGCCCTCGGCACTGCAGCCACATCTGGGGGGGCTGGGAGGACAGAGCTGGTGCCGAAGCCTGAGGCTGTGGCAGCCCCTGGGGAGCTCAGCAGTGCCGACTCTTGGAGAGGGGCTTGCTGGTCCCATTTTCTTCCGTCCCCCTCTCGTTTCTGGTGTGGGTGGCACGAAGAACCTCCAGGTGCCCTCTGCAGGGACTTGATGTCCTTTGCTCTTGTTTTTGGAAGAGCTTCACCATCGTCTTTAAAATCCTTATGTCCCCTCTCTCATTCCCGCCTTTGCTGCTGTGCTGAACACCTTGCTCCGCGCTCTCCCTCTGCCCCTCAGCACCCGCCCCGTCCAGCTGCTTCCTGTGGGATGTGGGCCCCTGAGCTGGGCCCGCAGACATCCTGTGTGTACGCTCTGCCAGGCCCCCGCTACCCAGGGACCCCCTTTCTGCGTCCAGCTATACCTGCACCAGGTGTGTATCCGAGAGCTACCATGGCAGCTGCCTGCATTCTGCGTGTGGGCAGCACCTGGGGTTTCCTTTCAGCTCTTTGGGTGGTGAGAGGACCCTTCACTTCCCATCGGAAAGTCCGTCACTCGAAGGGACTGCAGTGACCTGGCACGTTATCCTACGAGAAGCTGGAACGAACAGGGCTGTGCTGTGCACCCTGGTCTCCCGGATCCTGGTTTTCCACTCGCGTTTAATGCGCACCTGTGGGTCCGGCACTGTGCTCACAGCTGGTGCATCTAAATAAAAGGCAGTCCCCACGATCATTATTAATAGGAGAACGGAAGGGGGAAAGCATTATATGTACCAGGTTACAGGGTCAAAGAGAGTACTTAGAGTAAAGGCTACAGTGAACAATGTAGTCATCAAAACACATGTACCAGACAACATGGCGTCGAGATATAGAAAGAACAGTTTGTTAGGAAATGCAAGGGTAATTTGGTATAAACATAATGCTAGTGAGAAACAGTAGCATAACTCCAGTTTTAGGGCTCAGATAAGCACACTTCAAGGAATAAAATGGTATCATTCATAAGCAGATGCTGAACTTTGTTTCTGCAAAGTATACTTGCCTTTTTAAACTGTTTGTAGAACGTTTACAAAAAGTAATCATGAGGCCACACAAAAATTTCTAACTTTCTAAAAAGCAAGTGTTGCACAGGCTGTGTAGCTGATGACACAACAATAAAACTAGAAATCAACCACAAAATATAATACACAAACCTAACCGATTGTAATAGTTTTTAAAACTTTACATCGTAACTCATGGGCGACAGAAACTTCAAAATTGCAAGTACGGAATAGTTAGGGAATGACAATAAGAACCATGCAAAAGAAAACTATGCCAGTCAGAATTCTAAATTTTAAACACACAGAACAGTTAACCTAAGCAGAAAGCAATTGTTTGGAAAACTTTCAGGTAGCTCATAAAAATGAAGGAAAAGGCTGGAGAATCGGGCTCCGAAGCCAGGGAGAGCCAGGGAGAGGCTGGGTGGCTGCCCCAAGCTGGACACATTGGCGACAGGATAGCACAGGAGGTGCCAGGCCACAAGCAAGGTGTTTGTCCCCACCACTGGGCTCTCACTCTGCTGCTGACGTCCGCTTAGAACTGTGACTCTCTGGGAGGCCCAGGGGTGCTGGCTTCGGAGAGCTGGCCAGAGCATCTGGGCCTGTTTCATTCTACAACCAGGCAGTGCCCCACTCAGCGTCTATAATGGGGTGGGAGAGTGGGGCCTTGCCTGGCACCTATTTTGGGGTTCTCCCCAAACAGGAAGTTTGCTTGGATGGTGGATGGCCCATAAAATAAAAAGTTTTTAAAAGTCAAGTACAAAAAAAACCGAACTTAGAAGCAAATAAACAAACATAACATCCATCTCAAGAAGATAGAAAAAGAATGGCAAAATAAACCAGAAAAAAACAAAACAAAAAAAACAGGAAGAAAACAGTCACCCAGAAAACAAAAAAAGAAGCGAACACAGAACTAATTCTGTAGAAAACAAACAACAAAATGGTAAAGTTCTGGTGAAACTGAAAGAAAAGAACAAAGTGAAAATAGCAAAATCAAATGAGATAAATGTAGTTGTTTTTTACTTACTGGAAAATACACTATTTTGTAGACCAATTGATATGAGAATCTCAATGAAACATTGTTTTATGGGAAATTAGCCAGAGAATGACAGGAAAACTTAAATAGATGACCAACAGTGAAAAGCTGAGTTAATTGAAGAATTCGCCAGAGACGTGGCTCCCTGTGTTCTGAGGAGTGTTTCGAGCTGAGAGCAGCTGGGCAGCCTTTCAGCTCATTTCAGCAAGAGAGCAAACCCCAAAACCGGACAGCAATAAGATGCAAAACGGAAAAAAGACTCTCATTTATGAATGCACGTTAGAGCCAGCGTGATGGCATAGCCAGTTTCATCTAGAAAGGATTCATCATTCTGACAGAGAAAGGTGTATTCCGGGAATGCGATGATTTTTTAATGTTACTGAACCTATTAATTTATCAATAGGTCAGAGGCCGGAAGTGTGTGATTGTGATCATGGATACTGAAGCCTGGCACCTGTTTCTAACTCTAAAACTCGCAGCACCGAGGCTGGAGGCGTGGCCGGCAGAATCTGGGCTGCGTGACCTTGGTCCTGGGACATTGCTCCCAGAGTTCTGTCACCTCACCTGGCAAAGAGACTCTGCAGGCGCCTTTCAGGTTACTAATGAACTGACCTTAAACTAGGGAGAGGACCCTGGGCTATCCATGGGCCCACTGTGATCACAAGTGCCCTGTAGAGCAAAGATGGAGAGAGTGCAAGCAGGAGAAGGAGTAGCTCACGGTGCTGGCTTGAAGATGGGGGGGGGGGGCGGGTAATGGGAAGGGGGAGAGGAAGAGAATCCCAACCGCACCAGCTTGGGAGGACCTGAGGCCTGCAGCCCGCCCTTGTGATCTTAGCCTGGAGAGACCCTGAACTGGGCTCCTGACCACTCACATTTCCAAGCAGTAGACTGGTGTTGTTTAAAGCCACTACATTCGTGGTAATTTGCCCTTTAGCAATAGAAAACTAATGAAGAATATTCCTTTAACATGATTTTTTCAAAGCTAACTTTTTAAAAAAAATAGTAAAATAATGAATTATTTACATGAAAGTTAGGAACAAATTAGGATGTCCACTATCACTGCTAATATGTAACGTTTCTACTTTTCTAATTAACATAGTAGGATGAGAAAACTGTGAACATATAACCGTCAAAAATGAGCAGACAATATTATCACTTTTTTTATAGATGATGAGAAAACCAACAATAACAGTACCAACAAACATGAGAGCTAGTTTTTTAAGTTTGGTAGATTTTTTTAGACACCAAATAAATACATTAAAATAGGGTACTATGTATCAGGAACCATAGTAGAAATCAAGACATGGTGTCTCCACAAACTTATTTATAAATTCAGTGCAATTTGAGGCAGGGGACCAGATAAAAAAATTGTAACGTTCAACTCAAAGCCTAAGCTAGCCATAACAACCAACAGCGTTTTGGATAAAGAGCAACGCGGTATTAGACATTATGAAGTCCAAGGTGCGTTCCTAACCCACAGGTCAGCTGTAGTGACCCATGCGTGGATGTGTGGGAGCGATTTCTGCGTGTCCACTTCCGTTCTCCAAGTCTCCAAAGGGATCATTAAATGCACGGTTCCTGTTAGAGAGGGCCTGGCAGCCGCTGGGGAAGGCCGTGGGGGAGGAACGCACAGCGGGGTGCGCTCGGGGCTCTGGGGAGGCGTCTGAGAGCCCAGAGTTCTCGGTGGTGCCGGTCACTACGCCACGTGTCGCAGCATCGGTAGGAGTTACTGGGTTGAAGAGCGAGAGGCCCAGCAGGTAGACAGACAGACAGGACAGTAGGACAGAGGCTCAGAGGCTAGGCGGGAAGAGCAGGGTGTTTGAGAGCGTGGAAAAGGCGAGTCACCTGAGGTTGTCTGCTGCTCGTGGAGGCTGCCCCTGGGGTTTCTGCCTGGCACGTGGGCAGGGCCTCTGCTCCTGGGCCGCAGAGCCTTCCAGTGAGCCGTCGGTTTTCCTTAGCGTCTCTTTGGCGGAAGCAGCAGCGCCTGTGAATGCTTTTGGATTCCAGCTGCCTGTCATGTTTCCTCCCTGTCCCATTCCGCGTCCTCCGGGAGGTTCCTGCGCGCCTCGGCCTGGCCCGTCACCGTGTCCCCGCCTCCGACTTGAACTGAGCGCGTACAGTCACGAGATCCGTCAGCTGAAGACAACGTGGGCGGTTTTTCTTGTCACGGGTCATCCATGTGGGGCCGGGGGTTTCAATGAGACTTGCACAGTGACAGAGAAGTCAAGGAATGTCGCCATCACTGAGGCATCTCGCACTTTGCAAGACTTAGAGCCGGGCTCACTCCTGGCTGTGCAGGAGGCTGCCGTTTTCCTAAGCGGCTTCCGTCACCCACACGACCAGCTCCGAGCCAGGTTTACCCCCCTCTAAGCACGCAGATAAGGACCTGGGCATGGATGTTGGCACTGACTTCCTCCTGGTTTCCTTAGGAGCCGCTCAGCTGTTTTTCAGAAAGAGATGGGTTTCCATTCCAGCTCATGGTCAGTGGCTCAGTGTGACTAGCTCCGGGGACAGGCGACGCCGTCCGGGTCACCTTTCTGACTCACTCAGCTGAGAGGTGACCTTCTTTCCTGGAAGCCCTTCCCTTCCTCTTGTGTCAAATGAACGCCGATCCCGGTTGTCAGGGCGCTGTTTTCTCGTCTCTTCCTGCCAGCTCTCATTTCCTGCCTCTCACAGCAGCTCCCTCTCCGCCCCTGGCTGCCCCAGACCCTCTCTCGGCCCTGCTCTGTCCCCCTCCAATCTCCACGCCGCGGCTGGAGCCACGCTTTTGCTTCAGCCAGATAACCCCCCCTCCAGCTCCCTCCGTCCGTCCGTCCGGCTCCTTCTCAAACAAGTGTTACTTCCATGCACATTAAAATTGCAAGAGAGCCGAGGGATGCTTCGGAGGCAATAACCAAAATACGATGAAATCCCACCAAGTCTTTAATCGCTCAGAACAATCTCCTTCATGACATGTTTGTTACGGTCTAAGTGCATGTAAGTAGGTACGGATTCCTTAGATGGAACACCCGCGTCCAGGAGTCTGCATGTTAGCAAACCGCCAGGCGATTCTTAGCAAGTGTGAGAGCCTGGAGGGACTCTGCCCTCCTGGGTTCCGCCTTCAGGCCCAGGCCCTCGGGATGCGCTGGGATGGCCCCTGTCACAGAGCAGCGGCTTCTGTGTTTATCCCACAAGAAGTGCTCGCCTCACTGCTGCCTGCGATTGTCAGGCTGCAGCTCTGCTTCAAAAAGACTCTCCTTCCATACCCAGAGAAGCCACGGGCAATTACGTCACAGAAGTCTCTCTGCGTCTCTTCTGTCACCTGTTTGCCCTGCTCTGTCTCCCCCGACTGGCTCCTGGCCGGTGCCTGGGGAGTGCGTGTGCTCACCTCCGCGTCTCACCCCCTTTCGCATCCCGAAGTCTGTCTTTCTCTCAGGTTCACGTCTCCAGGTCAGACCCAGAACATCTGAGGAAACAGAAGTACAGGCTGGGGCAAAAGTAGGTTTACAGTTGTGCCTACTCAAAACAGAGTTTGTTCTTAAATTTATTATGTATTAATTATTGTATTAGTTTCCATACAAACAACTTAGATTTCACTGAAAGTCTTAGAATAGCATGAATTATTTAGTGTCTAAGAATGTGGTCCTCTGGCACTTAAGTCAGTTAAAGATTTTTTTTTCATTTATTCTTACTGATTTCAGAGAGGGAAGGAGAGGGAGAGAGAGATAAAACATCAATGATGAGAGAGAATCATTGATCTGCTGCCTCCTGCAGGCCCCCCACTGGGGATCCAGCCCGCAACCCTGGCATGTGGCCTGACCAGGAATTGAACTGTGACCTCCTGGTTCATAGGTCAACGCTCAACCACTAAGCCACGCTAGCTGAGCTAAAATGTCCTAGGTTTAAAGAAACATCCTTTTCCACTTCATACCTTTAAAAACATTTAACTTAATTAAAATCTAATTACCATTCAAAGTAGGAGTCTCACATTTCAGTTGCATGTTTACGTCTGTAGTTTCACACGTGCAGTCACCCGTGGAGAGCGGACCTGGGTATGACCCCTTCTCCTGACCACGCTGAGGCCCAGGCTCCCCGAGCCCACGCTCATGGGCAGTCCAGGTGTCCAGCCTGCGCCGGGCCTGAGGTCTGACCTCATCTCTCCCTGCACCCCACTCTCCAGGGCCTAGGTTAGAGCCCAACTTCGGGGACATTTCTAATTCTGAACATTTTTGAACATTGTACTCATGCCCAACATTTGCGAACACTTTTCCCTTAATATTTCAGTGGATTTTCCTGTCCCATCCAATTTTAATACTTCTCCGTTTCTCCTTGTTTTTAAGAGCACTTTTTTATATTCCAGCTCTCCCAGAAATGAAACCTTCATTGAACCATTAACTGCCACCCGTCCAAAATGGAAGCCATCCCCACACACCACGATGTTTTGAATGTGCGTCTATAGACGCTTATGGGGAAAGGATTAATGGGGAAAGGCGTCACGCAGCTCAGTGCCTGCGGGTCCTGGGGGTATCTCCTCTACTCCCTGGGAGCGCCCTCTTGTGGAAAGTGTGGGCTGTGGCCAAGGATAAAGGCAATAATGACGTCACGGGCGCTCAGTGGATGGTAGTTTTCATCATCGTCAGTAATATCCTTTTCGTTATTACTTAGCGTTTGGGGCTAACAAAATAGGATGTGTCGCCTTTTCCTGGACTGTGGTTCCACTGGCCATTTTAAAGGAACCTTCTTCCCCACTTAGAAGCTGAGGGCAGGTGACTTCTCGGAACTGCTGCCCCCCCTTGACCTCCCCCGCAGCCTCCGGTCTCCCCGAGGTGTCCTGTGCGCTGTGGTTACTCACCCACCTCTGCCTCCGCTGGCAGCAGGAGGCCCCGTCTCCCCGGAGCTGATGCACACGGACAGCCGGACAGCCGTCGGCGCGGCCCTGTCAGCTCAGCCTCGCTGAACAGGTTCAGGTTCCACAGGCCCTGCCTCTCCCTGCGGCCGGCTGCCCGAATCTCACCTTTGCTGTCACTTTCCCGTGTCTCCCCCTGGCAGCAGGAGCCGGCGTCAGGAATACTATGGGCAGCCGAAGGCGTCTCTCCCCTCACTTGGAGCATATTGGGGAGCGTCTGCTCCCCGCCAAGCACTTGCATCGGGACCAGGGCTACTGGGGTGACGAGAAGTGATTTCTCACTTCACAGCCTCACCTGGGGAAGGAGAGGAAAACCCACAAACTACCCCAGGGCAGTGAGATGCTAACAGGTGTGATCAGCACACACACACACACACACACACACACACACACACACCCTGCGCCGACTTGGGTCTCTGTGATTAGAGAACCTTCTAGGTGTAGCGCCCCCCATCCCCCCCCCCCCCCCCCGCCCCAGGCTCTGTTCCTGGGCGGCCTCTGACTCCAAAGTGCTTTTTCAAAGACCCACCCATCGCACACGCCCCGCCCCGCCCCCCAGGACAGCACTCCCCGTCAGTGTTTCCACAAAAATACACACTCCGGCCTCTAATAATAGTTGTTTGAAGCGTCTCAGATGTTGTGGTTGCACACAGCTCACGCTGCCAGCTGTGGGCCCCTCCTCCTCCAGATGTTGTCCCTTCCAGCGGCTGCTTCAGCCAGGTCCCCAGGAGCCACGCCTGCGTCAGCTCGGGCCCAGACTCTATGCTCTTCTTCCCTGGAAACGGAGAAACACTAACATCAGCCTCCCCTTCAAACCGGCCCCAGGCAGCCCCTGGGCTTCCCCCACTCCCAGAGCCAAGACCAGGGCGTTCAGAGCAGAACCGAACCGTACGGGACTGGGCGAGCCACCCCCACCCCTCACCCTGTCCCAGTTTATCCGTGACCCCTAGAGGGAGAATGTGTGCGGTGGGAGAGCAGCCTGATTTCCATGCTGAGTTGGGGTTCCCTCTGTTAGCGTTCATGCCTCGGACTGAGGAGGATTTGGAGGCTGAAAGTAAGTGTCCTCCCTGGAGAAGATAAGGGACGCCTGGAGGCGCGGGGCGCGTGTGGCTGTTTTCCTTCGCGGCAGGCCTCGCCCTTGATCCTGCCGGGCACCGGCGCATGCTCACTGCCAGCACCGGGCGTTCAGTGGTCAAGTCCGGAGGCCCGGGGAGCCGGGTCCCCTCCCACCCTTGCTGCACGTCAGCTCTGACGTCGGGCAATGCGCGTGCTCGCCCGGTGTCCTGTTGGTGGTAAGAAGGTTTATTCACTTACGTGACAGATTTTATCAGTGGCTCAGAGTAGGGTTGGCAGAGAAAAGCAAATAAATAACTAAGATAATGT